>NW_019394769.1:0-45543 GCF_000612105.2 Orussus abietinus | reverse complement strand
TGGGAAAAATAAATAGTAAATAGTTTTACATTTTTGGTGGTTTATTATTCCATTCTTTCTATTAAAAAATTAATTTCAAAAATGGTGATGGTGAACGGTGAGGATGGAGGCGCGCGCTGGCGAAGGGTTCGAAGGGCGGCGACAAGATTGGAGGCTGCCGAAGGGTCACGGTGAGGATGGAGGCAGGCGGCCGCTGGCCTGCCGTAGATCGCCGCTGGCGGAGGGGCCCCGGCGAGGATGGAGGCGGCGGCCGCTGACCTGCTGTAGATCGCCGCTGGCGAAGGGGCCCCGGCGAGGATGGAGGCGGCGGCCGCTGGCCCACCGTAGATCGCCGCTGGCTAAGGGGCTCCGGCGAGGATGGAGGCGGCGGCCGCTGGCCCGCCGTAGATCGCCGCTGGCGAAGGAGCCCCGGCGAGGATGGAGGCGGCGGCCGCTGGCCCACCGCAGATCGCCGCTGGCGAAGGGGCTCCGGCGAGGATGGAGGCGGCGGCCGCTGGCCCGCCGTAGATCGCCGCTGGCGAAGGGGCCCCGGCGAGGATGGAGGCGGCGGCCGCTGGCCTGCTGTAGATCGCCGCTGGCGAAGGGGCCACCGGCGAGGATGGAGGCGGCGACCGCTGGCCCGCCGTAGATCGCCGCTGGCGAAGGGGCCCC
The DNA here is from genome assembly GCF_000612105.2 of Orussus abietinus. Lineage (NCBI taxonomy): Eukaryota > Metazoa > Arthropoda > Insecta > Hymenoptera > Orussidae > Orussus > Orussus abietinus. The sequence goes on along the minus strand of NW_019394769.1, from coordinate 44,892 downwards.
GGCGAGGATGGAGGCGGCGGCCGCTAGCCTGCCGTAGATCGCCGCTGGCGAAGGGGCCCCAGCGAGGATGGGGGCAGCCGCTGGCTCGTCGTCGATCACCGCTGGCTCGCTGATCTCTGTCACCGCCCATCTACCACCATCTGTAAGGTAAAAATTGAAAATGATCAACAAAAAAAAAATAAAAAAAGGAGAAGAAAAAGAAAATGAAAAGAAAGTGAAAATAAAAAAAACATTTTCTACACTGAGTACTTACCTTATATTTTTTGAAAGACGATGCGTCGTCCCTCTTTTCTCATGCTAGCCCGGACATCATTAATCTCCGTCACACAGTTGAAGCTTGGGCCTGAGAATTTACTCAGGCGGGAGTACACATCTATGGCGGTAATGACCGCCATCCGCGCTTCTCCTAAGTCCCCTTCTAACCACTCAAATGGTACGATAACATTTGGTAGTATTTCCGCGTATCCGGGTATTGCAGACATTTTGGCGATGAATGAGCTGCTGCTGCACTCTGGAGCATTATTTAAAAGATCTCCCCTCCACTCGGTACTTTTCGGTTCGACAAAGGGTTGCAATCTATCCGAGTTGTTTTGACTGCTCAGAGTCGGTACTTCTTTAAAGGATCAAATGATCGAGGTGCACGTACTCTTTCCAAGATGATAATCCACGAATTCTCAGAATCACGTCGCGAATCTTCCGGTGTCGAGTGGTTGAAGAGTCCCGATGGATCCCAACGTCGAGGGAGGTTATCTCCCTCGTTATGGCTGTCCTCAAAAATCGATAGACAAAGTTCTTAGAATTGCGACTGCTACCTGATATCCATACCACAAATTTTTTTGATAGACGAGAGCGGCCAAATTTGCGGAATTAGGTCGCGAATCTTCCGGTGTCGAATGGCTGACGAGAGCCGGCGGATTCCTGCGTCGAGGGAGATATCCGCTGTCCTCCAAAAATCGAGGGGAATTCTCGGAATCACGTCGCGAGTCTTCCACCGCTGCGGGGACCAAAGGTGCCGACGCGATTCTTGGAATCGAGTGGCAGAATTCGGGGAATCGAATGGCTGACGGCAAATTCCGATCTCGACGGGGGTGAGGGAGGAAACGTTGCGTCAACGTTTCAGAGGGTGGAGCGGGGTCCGACGGGCGGGGTAGGCAAGGCGGTGCGCATGGGTGTGTGCCCGTGTGCACGCACACGAGGGTCCCAGGGGTTTGCTGGCAAGGGAAAAGGGGGAGGGGAGGGACTCACGCATAGGCCGGACGCACACGAGGGGCCCAGGGGCTTGTCGGCAAGGGGAAAGGGGGAGGGGGAAGGACTCACACGCATAGGCCGGCGCTGCGCGTGTGTGTGTCCGTGTACGTGTGCACGCATACTAATCTGTCCAGAACCGGCCCAGTATATCTACTGTAAGCGTTTTGAATTCTTTAATAAAGCATTTATTACGAATAGAATAAAACAAGAGCGATATAATAGATAAGGTTTAGAAGAAAGATATTAGTGGTAAGAGGAAAAAAATGTGTAAAGTTAATTAAATTGCAACATATAAGCTTAATTCGGGAAACAAGATTTAGGCGTACCTGGATTTAATGTAATCCACCAATGGAAGAGACTGCTCTCTTTTGAATTGACACTAGACTTTCGAATGGAACTGGATGATGCCGCGGACGTATTCACATGGACTCGACCGAACTGAACTGAACTGAACTGAACTCGCGCTCTTGAGACATGAGCCCTTTTAAAGGGGTTAGTCTTTCCTTTCAGTGACCTCATCGATGGAGTGAGATTTCAAGACGACTAAACATCGATATCTTTAGTTTGATAATCGATCGGTTTGTCATGCTGTCTGAATTGATATCAGTACGCCGTCCTCCGATTTCCTTTTACAGTTTGTAAGATCTTAGCCTAAATACGCGAGACGCTCGTGATTCAGCTCCAACGCGTGATAATAAAACTCATTAGAACTTAGAACTAGAGATAATCTATCGGGTGGGTTACGTGGGACGTAACACCTCCCCCCTTGGAGATGAATGAAGAACGGTGTTCGTCATTCATTCGTTGGAAGTCTCTGTGATGTAGCATCGGGGGTTGGTGTCCTTTGGGTCGACCGCTTTCAGTATCCGATGTTCGCCGGGCGCCGTAGGTAAAGTTGGGTATACTCTTTGGATGTCGTTGTTTCTATCATATCCATCAGGTATCTGCATCTCAGCATGCGGCGGCAGTTGTGGGGGTTGGTCCTGATGATCAGAACCTGCAGCTCGAATATCCTTGGATTGATGTTGCAAGGAGAGTTCCTCGGTCATAGCCTTGTTTTTCACGTGCAACAGGAAATTCGTGACCGAGTCTCAATGGGCTTTCAAGAGCCAGATGCTCCAGTCATAAATTGTATTAAGTGCGTATCCGTGGATAGCGGTGTCAAGTATGTATTTACATATCTTGAGTGCTATCCAGATTCCCAGGATGCCTGCGCTGGTGGTCCCGAAACCGATGAACCATCCCCGAGTTTTCGACCACGCCGAATGGATTATTGACTCTAAGGTCTTGTCATCGAGAAGATTTGCTATGGACAGACCCTGGGTCGGACCTCCTTGTCCATTGACTCCTCGAGCTAAGTGGTTGAGAATTGCGGGTCTTTCAGCTGGAAACATAATGTGATCCCTGAGTTTGTCTAAGTCGGCTGTCGAATAAATTCCGCTGATCGCAAGTAATTCGGGGTTGGAGTATTTCCATGTAGGTTTGGTCAAAGGCCCGAGTTTTCCTGGTGGTACTGTCTCGTTTGGTTTAGGCAGCAACTTGTACCATATTTCGTTTAATAGGTACATCGGCGGAATTATGTGATTGCATTCCACTTGAGTCCCAGTCTTCATGATGATATGACATCTCGGGGGGATAAAAAGGCTGATGTTCCCTCGGAGAACTGGAAGTTGTTGGTAATATTCGTCGACTTGTCGCACCTTGACTTCAGTTGGAATACACTTTATAATGTGGACGACTTCTCCGGCGGTTACTGCCATGAATCCAGGGCCCTTCATAAGGTGATATGCGAATTCGTCTGAATTTACTGCGGCTAGATTCAATACGTTTCTTAGGACCTGTTGTTTTAATTGACATCTCTTAACAAGATATCGTGGTATAAAGTAGTAATTTGATCCTAAAATGTCTTTCCAAATACATGAATTTGGAATTCACATATATGAATATATCGAGATTATTAGGTGTCTTCAACGGTTCTTTCTTTATAATAAATGTTTGATCATTGATTTCACCAACGAAGAGTTTGGGGTGTTCAGCCCTTATTAAGTTGTACCCACAGATTTCTATTTCTCCCATACGAGCAAGTGCAAATGTTGTTCCTTCGGTCGTGACGGAGTAAATCTGCTGGGTAGGCCCTTGGGCGAGTGAATTGAAATCGTATAGTTTTGTTCCATATCCTTCATATACGACTGAATATTGGTTGAGACGACACCTGTCCTCAGGTATCATTGGCCAGAATGTGTAACCTCCTTGTCTATCAATGCAGGATTCGTCTGACAAAATGCACGTTGTCCCAGATCTTAGTATGATTTTATTTGAATCTAGTTTCACTGTCGCTAGATATTCTTGTAGAGTGATTTTTACTGATGCTTGAACGACCGCTCTGGACCGGGTTCCGTAAGGATCGGAGTAACCGGTTCCATCGCAGTAGCCATTTGATTCCAGGTTTCCAGCAGGAGTGACGCCTCGGGATAACGTTTGGTTGATTCGGAGTCCCGTTATTAGAATGTTGGTTCCTATAGCAAATGATTTGGTGATGTGCATCCTGCGGCATTCGTCTTTGTAAATTTCGTAGATGTAAGTATTTCTTCCATTGGCGACTGCGGAGATGTAGGAATGCATCCCACAATGATAGATAGTACTGTCTATTGCCATCTTGCATTGAGTTACGTGTGTGGACGTGTGTTCATCTAATTGTAGCAGTTGGAGCTTGATTCGAGTCTGGTTTGGTTGTATAGTTGGAATATCGCAGCTTTCTACGTCTAACAGTGAGAAAGTCATGTAGTTTAAATGGGTTGATCCGCAATAGTAGGCGATCAATCTCGATGCTATGGTCCATAATTGAAGGAAGAAGAATATGAGTCTGGATTCCATTTTACCTGCAAGTAAAGGTGTAATAAAAGAAAAAAATAATTAAAAAAAAAAGGAAAGGAAGTTTGTTCGATGGCCACAAAGGATAGGATAGGGCAGGATATATGTAAAAAGAAATATATATGTTTTGGGAAAGGAGAATGATGTTTCATAGGGAATATGGGGGGTGAGTGATAATCCCTTGAGTTATTTTACAGTGTGCATCGAACTAGGCTGATAGACACTAGTAGGTCTTCGCCGGAGTCGACGCGAGCTTTATTCTGCGGAGATTTCAAGTATCCGTACAAGCATCTTTTACATATCCAAGCGGGTTGGCGTTCGATCAAAGACAGCTTGCACCGGTAACATTCAATTTGCGGACGGCGGTCACGTATGTGCCTCATGTGGTGGTACTCCTATATTATGTTAAAATTTAACTGTCTTTTCTGGGTACATTCAGAAATTACGTTGAAACAGTTGGCGCATATGGTATATTTGTCTTCTACATACTCAAAAAGTATGTTGGCTCGGCGAGGTTGGTGAAAGCAATACACCGTAAGTATCACGGAGTACGCTTCCTCGTGGTGATGCACCAGGACACCGTCCAGGATTTCGACAGCATGTGGTACTTCTCGAGGAAGACCTGCAGTCGGGATCGGCATCTTATTTTCGTGAGTCCTGGATTACAGGATAGCAGTTATGCTATTAGGGTTTGTAATGGATTTGTGCAAATTGTTATGAGGATCACCCGTGTTTGTTACAGCATTATTCATGCTTCTCCCAATTTCTGTTTTGTTAATGTTTTATTATTGTTATTACATATATATATTTCCTTTCTTACGTATTCGTGCGGGGTATATATTCAGTCTTTTTTTTTTTTAATATATACACATATATCATTTTAATAAAATAGTTCTCTCCCCCCCCTTTTTTTTTTAATGTTGCGCCTTTGTTTTCTTTAAACGATTAGGATGCACTAGTTTAGTTTTTGTGGAAGTGAGCTGTATTTCCACATTTCCCTTTTCGGTGATTTGAGTTACTTCATGGAGACCAGTGTATTAGTCGTCAAGTTTTCCTTCTCGTTTTTCTTTTAGTAAATAGACTTGGTCTCCGACTTGTATGGATGCTGGGTGAATCTTGCGATCATAATAAAGTTTGGATTTTTCTTTGGATTTTAAGAATGTATTTCTTGCTTCTTTATGTTTTTCGTCGAAGTTTTGGATGATATCTGTCAAATATTCATTGTATGTCTTGAATGTTCCTTCGATCAGAGGGAAGCATGATGGGTACTTCGCGGGAGTGCCGTATAATAGTTCGTATGCAGTGAAACTCGTTCCTTCATGACGACTAGTGTTGTAAGAGAAATTCGCGAGGTCTAACCATTCATCCCATTCTTGTCTTCTATCGACGTAATGTTTCAAATATTCGGTTAAGACATGATGCGATCGTTCAACCGATCCATTGGTTTGGTGGTGAAATGCCGAAATTTGCAGTCGTTTAATATGAAAATGTTTAGTAAGATTCTTGATTATCTCACTCGTCAGGTTCGCACCTTCCGCACTAGCGAATTCGAATCGCTCGAGGGGCAGAATGGATTTCCTAAAGAAAATAAATATTTATAAACAAAAACAATTAATGGAAATTATATTAATATTATTGTGGAGCGTCCCTGACCCACCTAACGTAGTTTTTGTTAAATGATAATTTACAGAATTTTATAAAGAATATAATAGAATATGTTCTATTAAATGTTAACAAGTTTCTTAGCAATTCAATTGTTCCATCCACTGAACCGAAGTGAGAATATTATCTTAGCTTGAAAGAAATAGTTTCTAAATATAGATTAAACATAGATTAAAATGTTTACTTGCATTTTAAATACAAATACAAGTCATAAAATTACGTGTCCGAAAAAGGCATGGACAACGGAGGGTTAACATTACGACTAGATGTCACAGTTAATTCGAGACGACATTTCTCGTGGAGGAATCGATCCTCCATTCCCTCCGTTAATTACTTGATCGCGGTTGCTGCAAAATGACAATCCGTCTTGCGAGCCGCGGAAGGAAGAGGCGATAAGGCCCAAGGGTGAACGACGGCAAGCGAGAACGCCGTCGGGAGGTATAAGATCCTCGAGAGAGCAACGGAGAACGCCGTTCCGGATGGGACGAAACCGCAGCCCGGGGTAGAGAGAAAGAGTCTTCCTCGCCGGCGTGTAGACATCGATGCTAATCCGATTATCGGGAGCCGATACTGAGACCCTCACAACAGGGAGTGGAACGCCCTAGACAGGAGTTTTAAGAGTGGTAGAGGAAGCCCGGTGCCTTACGACCCGTAGGAGTAAAAGAGAACGCCACGTCTAGGACCCTCGAGCCCCGAGCCGGCGGCCGAGCCGAGCCGGCCCCGACGAAGAGAAACTTATTTTTGGTCTTCTCCTTCCTTTTTCCCTCCATGTGTCACGTTTGTCAGAAAATTCATATAATGAAATATTGGCCATTTAAATTTACTTTGGGCTGTAACGGGGCTGTTCGACCGTCGCGAAACATGCTACAACTTGTTTGCGTATAATGTCATATTGCAATAATGTCAATTCCTTCGGAAATATACAATTGTTTTTCTAATCGTACTTCCTCTATTTACTGTGCTTATTTTAGTTTTCATTTTTTGCAAAATTTCTCTTTATATCATTTTGCTTTAATGTCAATGTCTTCAATTTGTTTTATTTTACGCCACGGAACTCTGAAATTTCATCATGTTTTAGTTTCCATATGGTTTATAAATTTGCATGTCATAATAAAGCAGGGACGACGAAAGATTAAAGTTACGAGTAGACCGCATAGTTTATTCGAGACGACACATTTCACTAAGGAATCGATCCTCCTTTCCCTCTGTCAATTACTTGATCGCGGTCGTCGTAAAATGACAATCCACCTTGCGAGCCCTGGAAGAAAGGGGCGATTAGGCCTGCGGGTGAACGAGTCCAAGCGAGAATGCCGTCGGGAGACATAAGACCCGCGAGAGAACAAGGGAGAACGCCGTTGGGAGACGTAAGACCCGCGAGAGAGCAAGGGAGAACGACGTTCCGGAAGGAACGAGGCCGTAACCCGGTGTAGAAAGAGAATCTTCGTTGCCGGCGTGAAAGCATTGAAAATAATCCGCTTATCGGGGAACCGACATTGATACCCTCACAGCAGAGGGTGGGCGGCCCGAGATCGGAGTCTTGAGAGTGGCAGTGGAAGCCCGGGGCCTATGCGACCCGTAGGAGCAAAGGAGAACGCCACGCCCCCGAGCCCCTAGTCGGCGGCCGAGCCGTGCCGGCCACGCCAACGCGAAAGCGTTTTCTGGTTAGGCCTCGAAGCCCGGACGCATAAGTCTGTCTCTACTCTATGAGACGGATAGCGCATCAAATGGGCTATCTCACTCGGACACACGGCCTCCAGGGCGGATATAGAGAAACACAAGTATGCAGTCCCCTTACCGCACCGGCCCTCCGTTCTCACGCTACCGCCGAGACTGAGTGTCGACGGACTCGAACGCTTTCTGAATGACTCACCCCCCTCCGCCTCTTTACCCTCCATGTGTAACGTTTGTCAGAGAATCCATATAACGAAATATTGGCCATTTAAATTTTGGGCTGTAGCGGGGCTGTTCGACCGTCGCGATCAAGTAATTAACAGAGGGAATGGAGGATCGATTCCTCCACAAGAAATGTCGTCTCGAATTAACTGTGACATCTAGTCGTAATGTTAACCCTCCGTTGTCTATGCCTTTTTCGGACACGTAATTTTATGACTTGTATTTGTATTTAAAATGCAAGTCAACAATTTAATCTCATCTGTTTTTGCCTATGTGGCTATTTCGAGTTACGCGTGATGTTTAACTTTTTCGAGAGTTGATTCAGTTGATAGACCAAGTCTCATTCTGATCGACTCTTTTCTAATATTCTCATTTTTCTGAAAGTATTTAATTTCAAACGCAAATAGATTGAAAATTTAAAATTGGAAATCCATAATAGTTTATTGTTCTTATTTCAAATACGAAATGGAAATGGGGTTTTACGTTTTGTATACCTATTTCGAATGAAATCAAATCATAAGAGTCCGATTTGCGTTTATAATAAACTCGGATAAGAAAAGTCTTTCTTATGTTTACGAGTGCTCATTTACATGCTCATTTAATGATTTACAGGTNTGGTCAGATATAATGAATAAAAATATTTATTTTCTTTGGGAAATCCATTCTGCCCCTTGAGCGATTCGAATTCCGCGCTTCTCCTGCCGCTGGTACGCTGCGCGGCCGGAGAGGGCAGTGCGGACTAGGAGGAAACCATCTATGGAGTCCAGTGTACGTTACACCTGACGTCATAACGACCACGTCGAACTATGCTGTTGGGTATCCCTTTCCATCTAGGTTTTACGTGTTTCCTACGGAACATTCATAATTTTTTTATGAATTTCCGTAGCTTATAAAAATTGTATCTACAGTATAACTCAACTCTCGAGCACCCATGTTGTAATTTTGCCTGTATCATTTGCGGATGAAATAAATGAGGTAAGTGAAGGATAAAGTCAAAACTGGCGCCACGAGTGTTTTTCCCTTGCCATCAAATGCGAGCAGCGATGGTAAGCGTAGGTAATCTATCACCGTCAACTGCCGCATGGTATTACCATCACGAGTACGTGAGCCGCCAGCGCCGACTGGTAGATGGCACCGCCATCGCGAGTGCGTGAGCCCCTATCAGAAATTCGTTGTGCCGCCCATGGGGGCAAAAACGGTGAAATCTCACGTACAAAATCAGAGGGCAGCACAGGATGCGATCGCGCGACTCTGCCCGTGAGCAATCTCCCAATTCATCTCTGCATAACGTCAGTAAGGTTGGTTTGTTTCTGTGCGTGAAGGTTGTTTTGTCAGGGTGAAATTTGTGGTTCCTGTCTGTCATCAAATGCGGGGTTGTTGTTAACATAATATGTAAGTGTAATTAATTCTCATGATTTTTTTCTAGTTTTTCAGTTAATTTTAACTGAATCATGGAAACATTGCAGCTGTTAAATTGTAGGTTAGCTGTTCGTCACATTGATTACTAAAGTTATTTTGTTTCTATGAAGGAACATGCGTATTTCTTAGGACAGTATAAACTTCATTTTGTAGTGATAATACAATTTTAATCCCTTTCACGTGTCACAGAAGTTGTGTTAACAAATTTCCCTTTTTCATGTGCAATTTTTTTAATCAGGTTAATACGCCTTGTACTTTCAAGATTATTCTAGCGACACTTTCTTTCATTATAGATAAATTAACTTAAATTTTATTACTCTGAGCGTTACTAATTTAAATTGTATTACTCTATACTGAAGTTTATTGTACTTAATATTTATTCAGGTTTGACGTTAACACAGAAAATAGCCATAGAATGTATGTTATTGTTATCAAACATAACAGTTTTCCACATGATTTTGAATAATTTAAAATAGTGACATTTTCAAAACATGTATTACAATCTAATTGAAGTAACGAGGTAGTTGAAAAAATGTTCTATTCTTTAAGGATATGATTTCCGTTCCTTATGCTTAGATAATTTATGAAATTAAAGTGCATAATCATGCATAATTGTATTATGTCTGTATGAACTTTTCAAATGATTGTATTATGTGATGTGAAATGGTGATATTAAATTTGTAAATGGAATTGAGAGACAAGACTAACAGAATTACATATATTTTCTTCTAAGATACTCTCAGGAAAGATGGCGATGAACTGTAAGGCAATATCTCATTCAAATAATGATATCCTCTCTGGAGTAATCCATGGAATAAGTCAGTTCATGTATCTCTGATTATCTTTGTTGTTTTTTTAACATTTAACTCAAATTATATTAAATCGTTTCATACTGCGTGGAGTATATATGCTGCATGATCGGTTTACGACAGCGTACTCATCATTTGTTTCAGCACTGAATGTGTTATACAGTAGGCATTGATTCAACGCATTGCAGTCATTTTTATTTCAGATCAAAAAGTTTTCGATAACAGAGCAGTCATATGACTGCAAAGGGTTGCATATTAATTTGCTTTAACATTAAATTGGCCATCAGTGCTGGAATCACGTAACAGAATGCAAAGGTTAATAAAACTAAAGTAAATGTATAAGTACTCTACTCATTACTTTACTGAAACTTAATGTTGCAGTAGGTTCGTCATAAACATCGTGTTTAATATGTATAAAATAACCTTTAGTTTCAAATGAATTGTTCAATAGCTGTATATGAAACCCGATTGTTTCTGTTACTAAGTGGGAACTTATTTTCTTAATACAGTCACGGCGCTAAACTTAAAAAAATGCAATAACTGCAGGTATCGTGTGTTTAAGGTAATATGATGGTGGACTCCGAAGCACCAAATTTTTATAAAATTTTGCTTTGAATTGGATGCATTTGGTGCATTTGAAACATTAGCACATGATTATGAAGGTTCTAAGGAAGAACTTGATGTTCATAAAATTTCATTTTTCAACCATTTTTTTATTTGTCCCAGACTAGAATCAAGGACACATTTTTAATATTCTATCCCTTTTGAAAGCTTGGATTTAAAAAACTAAGATTATTGTGTTCTAGACCAAACAATTTAGAACACTGTAGTAATCGAACATTACAGAGTTATATGGGAAATATTGTAAAAAGTCTTCAGACCCAAATCTAGGTATGTTAGTCCTCATGGCAAACCTCTAGAGAGCATCTTCCTCCCGCTCCCTATATCATTTTTATCAAAGAAAAAAACAGATTTATTGAGTTCACTACATATTTCATAAAAACATAACATGATATAAACACAGAGAAATACAAACACAAATACTCAGTCCTTCTTTTAGTTTCAATTGACTAGAACATAAAATAAAAAACAAACTTATTATGAAAACCAACGACATTTTGAAGAATTAGCACGTTCACAAGATTTATGTACAATGAATTGGTCACGATATAACCCAATAAAGTTACTTGGAATATACCCGTATAGTGCTTACATTCATTGTTTACAACCGATGTGTAAATGTTTATTGGTAATAAGCAAAAAACACGGATTCTTCATTTTTTGTGAGCAATCACATCGCCTAAGTGGGACTTAAGTAGGAATGCTTGTTTAATAGATATTACAAAAAAACGTCGCTTGAAGGGTAGTTCAACCCGTTGAGGGGGCTGTAACTACCCACCGTCTTCGAATATTGATAAATTCTTTATTCTGTGTATTTTAGACATGTTATAGAAGCAATTTGTCAAAATATTTTTCAATTGTTTGGACCTATCACACGGTGCGACCGCCTTAATTGTACATAGTGTATTGCAAGAAAACGTGTCTTGCACGTTTTAATGTCTGTCCTTTCCATGAAAAATTTAACATTGATGATGCGGCTATCATACATTTATTAAATTATCTTTATAGTTATTTAACATGAACGTTGTTTAAACATTGATTCCCGAAAAAGAAAGAATAATTTAAAAGCCATAATTATGGTACTTGTAACCATTTTACAAGGCAACATGTGAATTTTGGCAGAAAAATTGACTTTTGTGATTATGAACGTTTATTATGACTTATACTGATTATTCGCCTCTGTTACTGACAGTATTCTTGTATGTTTTTACTTTAATTAGCAAAATGTCATTATTGCTCAAAATGTGTTTTTGATGATCCCTTCCTGTCCTTCCTCTCCTCTCCGAAGCATTGCCTTTTTTTTTTTAAAGAAGTATCGACATCCGTTACAGTACAGCAGAACGGCATTACGATTTAAACATAAAAACTGTAATAAGATTCGCACAAATAAACTACTGCTGCACCACTTTCAAGAAAATCCGGAATCGTAAGTGTCATCTGTTGGTTCCGTCGAAATTAATGTTGGCAAACGTCAACTAAAACATGCAAGGGGTCGTAGTTTCTGAAGAAGTGATTTTCTAATTTTTAATGATACAATTATGAAGGAGACTTATTAAACAATCAAGTTCTATTGTTCTTTTTTTTTTTTTAAAGTTTGTCTATAATTTTATTTTATCGTTTCAATATCAGCTCCGCTCTTATCGGCATTCCACGTAACAAGCTGTGGATACCAGCGCCATCTTTAGTTCGCACTTGGTATTTTGCACCAAATTCAAGCGCCTGTAATAATAGTTGTCACACACAATATTAAACATATTTAATGAATCTGCAAAGTGGGCACTTGCAGCGGTGTTCGCGATACAGCCGAAGTTTACTCGCGGATAAGTACACGGTAGGAAAAGGGTTAAACCTTTGCACTACTGATTATTGAGATGTCGATTGTTTATGTCGAATCACACGCGACAAAGGAGGGTAAAGGGTTAAATTTGAAACAAAAGCGTTTGTATTGTCTGTAGTATTAAAGAAAACAATGTCTTCTCTTCCATTGTATAATGGAACATTTCTAGACAGAATTATACTTTGGTAGAACTTTGGCTTAACATAATTCAATATAGTGCAATCTAGTTAACGGCCGCTCAGCAGTGCATTTCTGTTTGCAGATATATAACATATATAGTCTAGCAAGGTTTCTAAATTTACATAACAGTCACGAAACATCGCTGCAACGTTAAAACTGACTTCATTGTTTGGTTAATACAGACATATACAGTCAGCTACATACAGAATCATAGTATTACTAACAATAAATTATTACTAACAATAAACAGTACATATTTCTGTAGGACCAAATTTTAATCGGAATTGGGAGAAAGAGGTAAGACATGAGTGTTTTCACGATATTATTGCAAAGTACGTTTAAAAAAGTACGACGATTCTGGCAAAATAATAGGAGTTAATTCTGTTATGTACACTTTAAGTACGTAAGGTTGTAATAAAACTATAAATTCGATGTTTTAACAGTGAATTAGCATACATTGTGTAATGTTATTTTCTTACTCAGTCCTTCTTTTACTAATTCTCTTAACAAGTCTGGGAACGAAATAAACAAATATACGATAGGGCTAGCGAAATACAGATGCTCACTTAAATTAGAAATTTAACGAATCAGAATATATAAGTCTCTCTAAATTTGACTTGCCTCAATCCAGGGGATTTACTGCACTTGATGCGGGCGAGAAGGTTGTATATCCCGTCGTAGGAGGGTGAAAGGGTGGTCACGTATGGGCAGCAACAAACGTTCTTCTCTTATGCTCCATCCTGGAACCCTTGGACTGCTCAGTCCTTCCTAACGATGCGCACCGGACGAAGGTTGTCGGTAGAGAGAGCGAACGCTGGCCTTCCGATACCACCGAAATCGTAGCACCGGAGAGATTACTCGGACAACCCGGTAGAGGCTTCACAGATCGGTTACATGCGATTGCGCGAATATTCAAACATGAAAATTACGCTACATTACCCCCCTTTTAAGGAGAGACGCCAGCCGAATCCTTAAACATCTACGCAATCGCTCGCTAGGTCGCTTGAGGAAGCAGAAAATCTTGTACATACAACATACGTGAAACGAAATGTACTGTGACATTTGGCAAAAAGATTTTAACTAAGACTTTAATGGAATGAATGTTCTACTATATTTGGCATAAATAGTTGATTTGAGCTTTTCATCGGAAGGGAGCAATTTGAGCTATTTTTGCAATTATTTGAATAAAGATTAATGTATTTAGCTAAACTTTTGTACACCGAAGGTGTTTTGAGGGGATTCGTAATTAGTTCTTTTAGTGGTATGTTATACCATATGTCAAAACAGTAATCTAAAACTCCTTTACAATAAAAAGTGAATCATTTTATTCAATTTTTTCAATGGTTATAAAGGGGTTTTTGATTTCCGTTTTGCCATATTGGATACCTATAGAATATAATTATACCATTAAAATGATTATCAGGAATTTTGCGAGACTCCAATATAAACACTTTAATGTTACAGTTTAAAGGTTGCATAACATTTTACTCTAAATTTAATTATTTCTGAAACAGTCAACGTTTTTTTAAATTTAGTAAAGAATACTTCCCTTGGATGTTTGTCATATAGGATCTTGTTAAGGTTTGTCATAAGCTTTAGAATCCCCTGAAAAATATAAAGAAATAAATTAGAAGTTCGTACAACGAGATTGATTTACCTTAATGCAAAGTTATATATTATGGATAAAATAATTAATGCAAAAATACTAAAATTGAACAGGAACCGAGAGTCGTTGGCATCGAGGTTGATTGAGGTCGTGTCATTCAACAGAAGAAACACATTTCCGATGCACAACTGCTTGCATACGCATTCGACTGATCTATGGCGCATGCGCATAGTACTTCTCCGGAAGAAATCTGTATATATAACATATTCAGTCTGTGAAACCTTCAGATATTATCCATAACGCTTACCAATATGTTTGACCTTTCCGAAAACAATAACCTGAACAGAGTGAATATGTAATGTTAACAGATATTAATTGTTGCACCTACAATTTTGTAATGCTTCAAATATACCAATTTTATCTCTGTCAATGTTAACAGCCATTTTCAGCGTTATTTATAGATGGCTCTTACAGATATGTTTTTGCTAACTGTACATATGAAATAATAAAGTTAACTGAAATAATCGTTTAATGGGATAGTTTTTAACTGTATCGAGAATAGAAATATCCAACAAATAAGTATCCGTAACTTTTAGGCTTTAATTTTTCTCCTTGTTCTTATAAATATAAATAAAATATATAAAGTGTAAATATATAAAGCAATTCCTTTGCAAATGAATGATACAAGGAACCCGTTACTATAAAATATTCACACTAATTTTGAATAAAGAAATAGGGTGTACAAAATTAATGATGTGATTTATCAAAGAATTTGAAAATCAGTTAACACAACAGAAACGTTACATAAAACGGATATTCGTAAATCATGTTACGTACTCCTAATCTGTCCGTAACACCGCTAACCAGGTTAACCAGCTTGTTTGCTACAAATCTGTTTTCCCGTAAGAGAAAAATAAAGACTATTTGCAACGGATTCTAATCCAGGGCTTTTCCTAAATAAGCTTGATTTTGTTCAGTATAAATTAGATGTATGTGTCAATTAATAAAAATAAAGGGCTATCAGACGTTTTTAGTCAACATAAATATAAATGTCGGTAACGTGGTTCGCCCATTTATTACCACTCGAGTATCCAAAATGGCGTTTCTGCGGAAAAGGGTATAGATCAATTTCTTTTTTCTTCTTTCTAATCAATGTCAATTAAATTTCTCGGCCCTTTTCATATCTTCTTAATACTAGTACCGCATGAAGCGCTTCAATATCTCGTATGAAACTCTGATGAAAGTCTACCCGTCAAGGTGTGGACAAGGTGTTGGAATAGTTGCTCTTACAAGGAAGGTACCTGAGGTGTCCCCCTCCGATTTCGTTCATTTTTAAATATATTATAGAGGACTAAAATCTAAGGGACCTGTGTTATTTTTTTATCGGCGAATAAACACTTTTAGGGGGTGAAATCAGGCTTCAAAGTTGGCCGTGCAAGGGGGTTGAGTTGGCTGTTTCATATAAAAGCACTCGACCGATTTTCATGAAACAACCGTCAAAATGTAGGGTATTATGAAACATGCATTTGGAATTTTTCGAAAAAAATTCATTTTTAAGGGGTGAGCCATTTGAATACTTCTTTTACCCCTTAGGCGAGCAGTAATTGTTCTATCCAAATGAAACTTTGTTTGTATTGTTCTGGTCTATAAATTAACCAAGTTTCATCTGGATAGAGCAATTACTACTCGCGTAAGGGGTAAAAGAAGTATTCAAAGGGGTAGCTCACCCCTTAAAAATGAATTTTTTCGAAAAATTTCGAATGCATGTTTCATAATTCTCATTTCCTACATTTTGACGGTTGTTTCATGAAAATCGGTCAAATGCTTCTATATGAAACACCCCCTTGCACGGCCAACTTTGAAGCCTGATTTCACCTCCTAAAAGTGTTTATCCGCCGATAAAAAAAAACACGGGTCCCTTAGATTTTAGGCCTCTATAACATATTTAAAAATGAACAAAATCGGAGGGGGACACCTCAGATACCTTCCTTGTTAGACATAGGGGGGTTGACAATGATAAACTACAATAATTCTGAACATACGTTAATATTGAATTTGTTATCTTTGCGTAGGAATCTGCAATCGGAGTTAAAATTCCTAATTTTCTGCTTGATTTTTTAGTTTATCAAACCTTTATTTGTTTTTTTATACCAATGGAGAGATCATATTTCCATTTCCCGCACTTTTGAAATGTAGATCTTCAATGTATAGTATACTCGGTAGCATCACGCTCAAGCTGAAGTGCACAAGGCTCATTTCGCTCAACAAGCGACACTACACAGATAAAGAGCTGGTAAACTGAATAATTTCACACCGTTAAGCCACTTTTGTGATAGAAACACATTGTATCGTTTGATTTACTATAAATTGGTAGTTGCAACTATTTTTTAATAGCTGAGCATACTACTGGCTATTGTGCGAATTTTTTAGTAACGGTAATAATATTTATGGTAAAGCTTTTTACCATTTTGAAATAGGTAGGTTACCTTTTAAATATTGTCAACTCTCATTGCAAAATGTTATTTACACTACTTTTAGTAAGTGGTATAATAGTACTAGTATATATCTATTTACCATTGCGGCTTGGCTATTTCAACTTCCAGTTTGTACTGAGTGTTACTGAAACCTTTGATCAACTTACAAGGGAAGTCTCCCCAACCCGGAAATTCAACAAATTTTGAAATTGGGGGATATTTACAGCGTGCCTACTCACAAACAATTTTTTTTCCCGGCGGAAAATCATTTTGAAGGGGTGAAATCATTCCCTAAAAATTATTCGATTTTCAATTATTTTATTTCTCGAAAACTATGAGATACGACGAAATGTTTCAAATAAAAGAAAATTCTCTTAATAAAAGTTATCACATGGTGAAATGAAAAATAAAAAATTTAAACAGTTGCAAAAAGTTATTGCAAAATTGTAAATAACAATTTTTACCAGTTTGGTTACTTCGTAAAATGTTACTGTACATGGAAAATATAACAACGTAGGTTCGATTCGTCATCGTTTGCGAGAAATAAAATGAAAACTGAAAATCGAATAATTTTTAGGGGATGATTTCACCCCATTTAAAATTATTTTCCGCCGAAAAAAATGGTTTGTGACTCACCTAGGCACGCTCTAAATATCCCCCAAGTTTCAACATTTTTTGAATTTCCGGGTTGGGGAACTTCCCTTGTTAGTTTGGACCGATGGTGAGGCTTTCTCGCAAATGATAGCTCGTTTGTATATAAGACACTATACTCCATTCCTAACGGACGCCATGACATGCGAGAATATTAGCAGGTCAAGCATAATAATTTTAATAAACGTCAATAAGTGCAAAAAAATATTGTTGGAAAAAGAGTTAACTACTAACAGAACCATTCCCTATAGTTAATAATACTATCTGGGCATGTAAAATATACGATGATGTATCGGTTATGTTAACAATAATAAAGTGAAATTCCACTATATAAATAGTAAAAAAGTTTTGTTATTCTTCCTAGGAAAGTATAGTAAAGATAAAATTGTTTACTTTATTATTCCCAACAGGTACCAGAATATTGTAATCGTTATTAGATTTCCTAGTTAAGAAAAATAGTAAATTTTACTATAAAAAGTATCCAAATCCTTTTTGAACTATGAAAACTAGTTGTAAAATAGTTAATTCAACTAGATTTTCCTCTCATTGTACAAGTTTCTCGCTCAAATTACGTCAAAGGGGGGGAGGGTGGTATTGAACACTGGTTAGCAAAATCTGAAGAACTTGGAAAATGCAAAGTATAAAATAAATCATTTCTATTTATAAGGTGTGACCAAAACTTGTTATTTAACGCGAAACTTCGCGTGTAAAAATGTGTAAAAGTAAACAAAATTGAACGAAATGAGTTTTTCCAACGGTGACGATTCAGTGGTCCGTGTCAAGGGTGATAACACTTCTGATTGGTTGTTATAGCTACTGGAGTTTCCTTTCATCCGAGGGAAGTGCTTTTCATGGGTGATTTGTGAAACAGAATGCAGAGGCTGCCATTCATCGGCTTAGTTAGCTTAAGGTGAAGTGAAACACCCTTTAAATCAGTCGATTCGAATACAACACTTTATTTTAAGGGTTTTAGGCCAAACTGTCGAAAACTTTGACACATCACTCCTGATCAGCTAAGCATTGTCCTGACACATGAAAAATTTGGATCTTTCAAAAAAATTTTTTAACTCAGTCCAGACCAGAACCAAAATGGCGTCGAGCTCTCATATTTTGATCAATATACAATTATCGAAGGCTCTGATATGAGAATCGAAAGGGTCAAGACAATTTTACGACAATTTAGAACACTCTGGTAATCGATAAACTCGTATTTGAACAGGATAAGGGCAAAAAAAGTGTATGCGCTTGTATGTCAAAACGATGGGAATACGAGGTCTCGGAGTGAAGACTTAATTGATCTGGAAATCACAGATGGCGCAGGGGGTCCCTCTGCAGTCAATTAGGGCCCCAGAAAGCATGAATCCAGAGGATTTCTGGAGTTTTACTTTGATTTCTTTATAATTATTGTACGGAAACGGCATATGGTGTACGCCATTTGGTACAATATCCAATATAATTCGACACAACTGTCAATATAAAAACGAACGTCGGCAACGTAGGCATTTAGAAAAATCTTCTTTATCGACGTTGACCAAGTTCCTCGACGTGTTTCATATATGTTCACGGAATGTCAAAAATATTCTATTGGATTTTAGATGTAAATTATACGTATTTAATATGCTACTAAAACATAAAAATTTGCACCAATTAAATACGTTTAGTAAACGTATAATATATCTCTATTTAACAAGAATTTGTATGTATAGTATTTCACATGCAAAAAACATAATGAATGTATGTCGTGCGTATATTAAGGGAAGAGAAACTGACCTATCAAAAACGTAAAATATATATATATATATTTTATGTACGTAAATATACATTATTTTACTCGCATGATTGATATATGTATGTTATACGTTACTAGAGCATCTATATATTCACCAATTAAATACCTTTAATAAACATATAATACGTCTCTATTTAATAGACTCCTGCATCTGCGATATTACATATGCAAAAGACATCTAATGAACGTATGTCGTGTGTATATTAAGGGAAGAAAAATTGACTTGTCACGGACGTAAAACATACATATGTTTTACGTACGTATACATGCATTATTTTACTCACATGTTTGATATATGTATGTTATACGTTACTAGAACATTCCCATATTCACCAATTAAATACGTTTAATAAACGTATAATACATCTCTATTTAATATACTCCTGTATTTGCGATATTACACATGCAAATGACATCTAATGAACGTATGTTGTGTGTATATTAAGGGAAGAAAAATTGACCTGCTACAGACGTAAAATATACGTACATTCTATGTAAACAAATATAAATTATTTTACTCGTATGTTTGATATACGTACTTTATACGTTCCTAGAGCAACCACGTTTTCACAAATAAACAACGTATACTAAACGTTTAATATACTTCTATTTAAGGCGCACTTGTGTCTGACATATCACACATGCAAAAGGTATGTAATATGTGTAAGTTGCGCGTATATTAAGGAAATGAACATTAATTTGCCGTATACATATGACATACATATATATTACATACGTATAATAACAAATATACAGGGAAATTTATTTCTACCCATAAAGTAAATAATACAACAAATGCTTATAATATGTGCTTAGATGTATTCAAATAACATGGTACATTAAATGCTTCTTTGCTGCATGTTTGTTATATGCTTCGTTGGTGTGCGACCTGACTACTGCAGACTGAAAGTGAAGTCGTACAAAAGAAATCAAAATGATGTCACGAGACATATAGTTTTGGCCGCGACGGTTTTCTTATACAAGTATAAGTATTTGCATATAACTTATATACATGTCCTTATTTTTCGCCAGAGATTGGCAATATAAATGATATTGATTAAACCAAATTTTAATTAAACTTATTACTGTGGTGTTTTAATATGCGAAACGTGTCGCATAATCCATAGGACTACGGTAGCTCAGTGGTCAGCACTACTATAGTCTGTTACCTAAATGATTTGGGTTCGAATCCCGGTCACCACCATGGGGATTTTTTCAATGTCAGATGTTTGTATATCTTGAAGATTTCAGGTCCCTGAACAGATCGTGGAAAATTGTTTCTAAAAAAAATGCATTTAGTGCAAAATAAATAATACTTTTTAAAATTATTCCACCTACATTTGGAATAAGTCTTATATATGTATAAAATACGTATAATATTATACGTGAATAATATGTCCAGTATACGGCTGTTGAACTTTTGAATATAGGCATACCATCTATTGAAACTTTCATTTATTGGTTTATTATACGTATATACGTCTGTGCCAGATATCGTATATACGTCTACCATATATCCTGTTTACATATAATATACATACTTTATCCATATGGAATGTATATTAAATGAAAGTGGAATGTTCAAAAATACATATACTATATGTTAACGGCGCGGACATTTGTACATGTCCTAGCACATTCCGTATACTTTTATATACATCTATACCACATCTGAATGTTTTAGCCAGATATCCTATATACGTATACCATATCTAGTTGTCCGTGTGGGTTTTAATCTACAAATATTTACTTATTTCTTGACGTATCCAAAATTGTTAATAACTTTAGTAGACATCTACCAAAGGTTAATCAACATCGTTGATAATACATTTTGAATAATAAAAAGACACCTTATTAAAAGTAACTTGACATTTTTAATATATACTTAATGTTTGTATCTAAATACCAACTTAATAAAACTGTTAATTTCGTCTATACTCTGATTTTTTAACACTATGTAAATTATGATACATTATCAGGCAAATGTGAAGTATAATATACTTATAGTGGACGTACAAATTGGGACATAAGTATAGAAAACCTATATCATTCACGGTATGCATAATTAAAATATCCTTTGATTATGTATACGTAAATCCTTTTCACTCCTATATTTTCGATATATGTATCAGAAGTCTAAATAACCTATAGCTAGATAGATAGATTTATCAATTTCGGCGTTTTCGTCCATGAAATGGACTTGGTTTAAATCTTTCCTTGACACACATATATACGTACATACATATACCACCATCACTCACACTTGATATTAATACCCTCATTCTTCGCTTGTCTCTCTTTTTTTTTCTACATCTCTTAACCATTCTATTGCTTTCTAATTTATACTTCCTTCTAATATCTCTTCTAATCTCCAGTCAGGTCTTTTTATTGCTCGGTATTCTTTTAACCAATGTTTTAAAGTACCATACCCAACGTTACACAACATGCATTCCCTGCTTTGTTCGTTCATCCAATACCTATTCCTTTCTTCTACACATCGACAACTAGTTCTCGCCTGTAACTTCTGACTTCCCCCCTTCCCTATCTTCTCTAAATAGTCCGGCCTTCCTATCGTTCTAATATGCTTGTAGTTTACGTTATATCTAGATTCTTGAATTTGTTATATTGTTCTTGTCCTTGCACCTCTTTGTCTCTTTGGTAGATTATCTTAGACATTTTGCATCCGTTAACCGCTAACTCCTTAGCTCCCAATAAAGTATACCCGTTTCTTTGGTAACAGTCTACTCTCCCTTTGCAGCACCTTGATTCTATTCCATCACTATCTTTCTCTCTTAGTTTATATTCGGCTTTTAACCAGTTAACTGTGATTGATGAGTATACTCGTCATGCGTATAAAGTAGTGACCATTGGCTATTTAAATTTTAATTTTTGAGAAAAACAAAACATATTCACAAATTTCAAGATGTTTAGAATATTTTGAGGCCAGGCCGGAATAAAACAAACCTTATAAAAAATATAAATAATTTGAGATAAACTCATGCGCCCCGTATGCACCGGCTGAAACGGCTTGCCATCTATTACATATTATTTGTTTGAATTCATATGTATTATACAAAAAAAATAATGGAACGTTATCGCGAATGAATTTTTTGCTAGAATTTATTGAGGACACTATTGCATCATATTCAATAACCCGGGAAAAATCGACACAAACTCGGCCATCTAGGCCTAATGTAACACAATTACTCGGGAATCATGTTCTGGATCATATACCCAGAACTTCGAACACAAAAAATCCTACCCGAAGGTGTGCACGTTGTTATAAACGCAAGATCAGGAAAGAATTCCGTTACTGGTGTTCCATTTGCGAAGTCCCATTATGTGTAACACCCTGTTTTGCCGAATACCACGCCACGGCAGGAATTTAAATTCTTGCTATCATATGCATTTAATTTCTTTTGCGTTTTTCGACTAATAAGTATGTAATATATGTTTAAGTTAACCAAATAAATATACATTAGGAATAAAAGTGTCAAGTTTATAAAATAAACCCATCTTTTTGGTCGAGTATCTTAACAGCGACATTTACTCTGTGATTGAAGAGTATACTCGTCATCGCTCGATTTCGGCGACACATATAGGTGCGCGCTCGCAAAAGGGGGCGTCACAGCTAACTGGTTAAAGACTTTTAAAAACGTAGTTACGCTGTAAAAAATTGCGCATGTTTAAATGAAATATCTTTAAATAATATTCATAAAATTCATGCACTTTTAGTATATAAGATTATACTAAAATTACGAATTTAGTTGATTTAGTATTGCTAATTTATTCCCATTTTAGTACGCAAAAAAAAATGTATTGCTCTTACAGTTTTTCGAAAAACTGTGGCGATGCCAGCTTTATATTAAGCTAGCATTGCCACATTATAAAAACAATAACACAGCAAATGTTGATAACCGACGTATACGCCTGAATTTATTGCTAATTAATTGCTCCCAAAAAAAACCAAACTTCAATTGTTTTACTCAGACCCAAAGGAGTATGTAAGCACCCCTAGTGCCGGAAACAGCAAGGCAACATGAAAACGGTGAGAAAAGACAGATTTCTTCGAAGGAGATTTCATTGCTAATTAATGCTCCCAGAAGAACCCAATTTCGAATTTTTTGCACAACCCCTAAAGAAGTACTCCAACCCTTAAAACATCACCTTAACATGGCTACGTAAAATTGAGAGTAATGACTGGTTTCTTCATGGAGGAATTAATTGATAATTAATTGCTCCCAGAAGAACCCCATTTCGAATTTTTTGCATAACCTCTAACGCGTTAGTCCAACCCCCAAGACATCACCTCAGCATGGCCACACAAAATTGCGGGAATCGAACGATTTCTTCACGTAGGAATTAATTGCTAATTAATTGCTCCTAGGAGAACCCCAATTCGAATTTGTTGCCCAATCCCTAAGGCGGTACTCCAACCCTTAAGACACTACCGTAACATGGCCATATAACGTTGTAGGGTAATGAATGATTTCTTCTTTTATGTGCCCACGCTACGGTGGAGTCTTAACCCTTTCGGTACGAGCGCCGGATATATCCGGTATCCATCTGATGACCTGTGTGTACAAGCGCCGGATATATTCGGCATTCATGTGACAGCCTGTATGCATGTGCTATGTGTACATTTTCGGAGCGGCGCCTCGTACAGCGGGAGTGTCTCGGCGGACAGAGCGCTCGTACTGAAAGGGTTAAGGGTTGGAATACCGGCTTAGGGGTTGTGCAAAAAATTCGAAATTGGGTTCTTATAGGAGCAATTAATCAGCAATTAATTGCTACGTGAAGAAATCGTTCGATTCCCGCAATTTTGTGTGGCCATGCTGGGATGATGTCTTGGGGGTTGGACTACCACGTTAGGGGTTGTGCAAAAGATTCAACATGTTCTTCTGGGAGTAATTAATTAGCAATGAAATCTCCTTTGATGAAATCAGTCTTTTCTCACCGTTTGCATGTTGCCTTGCTGCTTCCGGCACTAGGGGTGGTGACATATCCCTTTAGGGGTGAGTAAATAAATCGAAGTTCGGTTTTTTTGGGAACAATTAATTAGCAACAAATTCGGGCGTATACGTCGATTATCAACATTTGCTGTATTATTGTTTTTATAATGTGGCAATGGTAGCTTAATATAAAACTGGCATCGCCACAGTTTTCGAAAAAGTATAAGAGCAATACATTTTTTTTTGTGCAATAAAATGGCAATAAATTTTGCAACAAATTTTATTGAATTGTGCTAAAGTGGCAATGCCAGCTTTATGTACATCTACTACGAAGATGGATGAATCGTACTCTTCTATCATAATACGGTTGGATAATTTGTACCACACATGAAAAGTGAAATCAAAGCACGGCTCTGAACATATAAGTAAAATCCGAAAAGTAATTGATTACATAAATTATATTTTGCCACAAAAAATGAGTACATAGAATTTAGTAGATTTTATATTAATGCATTTTTTATTTTCTACACTTTAATGGCTTTTCACGGATGATCATACTGCACACTTCCTTTTTGATGCGGCTTCTAAAAAGAATAATTTTTATTAAAGGGTACGTTTATAGATAACCGAAGTTTTGACTTAAATAAACACAGTTGGTTACTAAGTTAATTGTACCGGCACGAATTACCCAATTAAGCGGTGGTATAATGTTGGTGACCAGGAGTTGTTTTGAGTTTTATAATTTTTAGAGCGTCTGTTTGAGGTGCAAAAAGTTATGCATGGATTTGCATGTAAATTAAATGAAATTTTTAACGATTACTAGTGACAATGTTTGAACGTACCTCACATGGTTGATGTCGGTTGAAAACAAAGCCGTAAAATTAGTAACACGTTAGCAAACTAATATAATATGCCTCTGACTTTAGTATTCACTAGTGCAACCGCCAAATAGTTAGATATAAGCAAACGACGCAAGTTTAGGTTCATAATTTTTCAGTTAAGGTGAAGTGAAACACGTCGAGGAACTTGATCGACGTCGATAAAGAAGATTTTTGTAAATGTCTCCGTTGTCGACGTTCGTTTTTATATTGACAGCTGTGTCGAATTATATTGGGTATTGTACCAAATGGCATACTCCACCTGTCGTTTTCGTACAATAATTAAAAAGGAAATCGAAGTAAAACTCCAGAAGTTCCTTGAATTCATGATTTTTGATGCCCTACTTGACTGCAGAGGGAACCCCTGCGCCATCTGTGATTTCCAGGTCAATTAAATTTTCACAACGAGACCTCGTATTCCCATCGTTTTGGCATAGAAGCGCATACAACACTTTTATTGCCTTTATCCCGGTCAAATGCGAGTTTATCGATTACTAGAGTGTTCTAAATTGTCGTAAAATTGTCCTGACCCTTTCATTTCTCATATCAGAGCCTTCAATAATTGGATATTGCTTGAAACATGAGAGATCGATGCCATTTTGGTCCTGGTCTGGGCTGAGTTAACAAATTTTCTCCAAAAATTCAAATTTTGAATGTGTCAAGACAATTCTTAAACGATCACGAGTCATGTGACAAAGTTTCGAACAGTTTGGCCCAGTACCCTTAAGGTGAAGTGAAACATCCTTCAAATCAGTCGATTCGAATACAACACTTTTTTTTAAGGGTATTAGACCAAACTGTCCGAAACTTTAACACATCACTCCTGATCATCTAAGAATTGTCCTGACACATTCAAAAATTGGATTTTTCAAACAAATTTTTTAACTCAGTCCAGACCAGAACCAAAATGGCGTCGAGCTCTGATATTTCGATGGATATACAATTATCGAAGGCTCTAATATGAGAATCGAAAGGGTCAGGACAATTTTACGACAATTTCGAACACTCTGGTAATCGATAAACTCGCAATTGAACGGGATAAAGGCAAAAAAAGTGTTGTATGCGCTTCTTTGCTAAAACGATGGGAATACGAGGTCTCGGAGTGCAGATTTAATTGACCTAGAAATCACAGATGGCGCAGGGGATCCCTCCGCAGTCAATTAGGGCCCCAGAAGGCATGAATCCAGAGGATTTCTGGAGTTTTGCTTCGATTTCTTTATAACTATTGTACGAAAACGACAGGTGGAACATACCATTTGGTACAATACACAATATAATTCGACCCAGCTATCAATATAAAACCGAACGTCGGCAACGTAGGCATTTAGAAAAATCTTCTTTATCGACGTTGATCAAGTTTCTCGACGTGTTACACTTCACCTTAAGAAAAGTGTTGTATTCGAATCGATTGATTTTAAGGGGATTTCACTTTACCTTAAATGGCTATTTCTTAACGTATCTTCTTAAATATTGTAATGGTTCAAATAACAGTCGCGAAAATGTCAAAAAAGCTGGCCAATACCTCGTAAATGAAATTTGTATTTTGAGATTATCGATTGTTAGACTGGGTAGAGGGATAATTCGGATATTTATTGCTAAAAGGACGAAAGCGTAATTGTGTACGGTTCTGCACGTCAATTTAAAACTGATATTCGTACGGGTTACTAACATCGGTCTCTAAGAAGGAAAATTATATTAAGTGTAAGTAAGCGTGATTTTTTTAAAGAAATGTCTCTTTCCAATTCCGTAAATTATAGGATATTGTAAACGAATCGTAGAATATTTTATGACTTTTAAAGTTTCTTTTGTATTAGTTGAAACGTTTTAAATATCGCATGTAATCATTCCTTTATTCCAACGAGATATTCTTACACTTTATTTTCAATTACTGATAGTACATACAGTTATGAGTATCGTGATATTCCGCGATGTTCCAAACGAGAATCATTAGCTTATCCTATTCTTCGTTAAAATAAAAAAGAATTGGCAACCTATATCTGCCGTTCTTGTTGTACGATTAAAATGAAGTAAGATATCTTCATAATGCACGTTGTTGGTACCACGATTGCACTTTTGAAAGAGCAAGAAATTATTTCTAATTAAAGATCTTCCTTTACTATATCTTCCTTTTTTTTGCGCTTATTATGTTTAACGCGCGTACAGTTTTACATTTAGCAACGTAGTTTTAGAAGTAAAAAAATGTGCAAAACAACGATAAAATATGTAATTTAAAAAACCTAGAACTTTACTTTTATTATCAATACATTTCGTTAGCGCGATGCTTGTTTAATTTTTCATCTCTTATATTATTTCTTCTGAATCGTTTAAAATGTAAGGTAAAAGTGATGAAATATAATATTAGAATACGATGTCACATTTAGGCGGACAAATAGTTTGGACCAATTTTTTCGTCATTTTCGCCACTGTGCGACGGTACCATATCCCCTACTCTAGCATTTAATCGGCATGCTTGCTCATTGCGAATTCTCCTAGGTTGAAAAGTCTAAATATAGATTTGTAGGTTTTTTGTATCTCTAATGGAGACTACAGATCACGTTGGCGCGTAAATCGGGTAAGGCCAGCTGCCCGGTACACAGTACCGAGTAGGAAAACTGTGCCAATGAAGAGAAGCGAGCAGGGGTAGAGAATGAGTTAAAGGGCGAGAGAAAGAGCGCGCAAGGGGGAGGGGGGGGGGCGAAGTGAGGTAGGAAGAGAGGAAGGAAGGGAGGAGAAGGTGCGAAGGGGGAATACTGTAAAGCGCAAGCGTGGCACCGTGTGGCGCGTGTTAGAAGTTGGCTCGAAACTCGGGTTTAGTCTCTTCCGTCCCTTTGTCCGTTCTCGTCCCTGCCGAGTTCTTCGACTAAATCCCGTCGGACACACGTGTTGCGCCACTGAAAAACGACGGACTTGAACGGATTGTTTTCACTTCAACTTAGGACGACTAGAAAGAGAATTATGTACGAAAAGAGGTATTGGGTTGTCCAGAAAGTTATTGCAGTTTTTAGTGTTTAAGGTTATGTGAAAGTGGCATGTAAGAGATTTCGTGTATGACACTACAGGTAACCCTCCTACAACACGGCATCCTATAACACGGTTTCGCTATAACGAGTCATTTTTCTTGAATACAGACCCTTCCACGGAAAGAAGTCGAAAATTCAAAAGGGAGCTGCAAAACTGTTTATCTCCATACCGCGAAATTTACAATGACCTAGTAAAAGTCAGCAAGCAAAGTTCGATTACAGATTTTTTTAAGAGGGGAAAAGATATAAAAACTTTAAATAGAGAACAAAGTTCTGAAAGTGAAGGCGATATCGTTCCACCGAAAAAACGTTCTCGGTTGATTATACTGAGCAGTGACGACGAATAAATTCATTAAATTATGGTTGCGTTAGATTAAAATATTTTTTTTATACTTTGTGTTGTACATACATTTATATTTTTAATAAAAATTAAGTTGTTTATGTCGAATTCAAAAAAAATATTTGTTTTTAATAAGTTTTTGGAACGTAACCCCCCTTTTTATACTAGCTCTGGGTCTCATGCAACACGGTTTCACACAACACGGCATTTTCTAGGAACTTAACTACCGTGTTATAGGAGGGTTACCTGTATTTTCCGAAGTAAGTGTACCGAATCGTTTAAAACATAACAATGTTAATGTGGAGGTGCTATGGAAGGACCTGGCAGTCATGAAATTACAATTTTTTAAAATTTGTTTACGGATGTATTCAACATTTTTTATAAAAAATGCAGTTTTATGATTCTCAGGACTTTCCTTGTACCCCCCATGTTCACATTGTAAAGTTTGAAATTATTCTGTTTATCTAATTCGGAGAAAAGTATCATGAACGATTGAGTCCTCAGATGGGACTTTCACATCCCCTTAAGGTGATATGAAAAGGTCATTCAATATATATACTACGTCAAGATATTTAAAGAAAAACTTCTTGCCAAATGGAGTGTTCCGAATCATTTGAAACTTCTGCTCGTGATTGTGAAAGTCTTAAGGAAGAACGCGTCGCTGTGTAAAGTTTAATATTTAAAAAACAGTTTTATTTTATTGATCCCAGACTAGAACCAAGGACACATTTTTTGTTGAAAACTGAAATTTCATGAAGTTCTTGAGTTCTTTCTTAGGGCCAAAATAATCACGTGCTGAAGTTCAAAATGATTCGGTGCACTCAGTTTGGAGAGAAGTTTTATAAATATTTTGACGTTTTATCTATACAGAATGACCCTTTTATATCACCTTAACTTTTTGACTGCGAATGACGTATAAGTACGTACAAAATGTTGTCCTCTATTTCCTGTTCGTATTCACGAATTTCACCTATCCGTCGAAAGGATTTAGCAGTTATAGGTTATAGATGAAGTGAAACACGTCGAGAAATTTAATCGACATCGATAAATGAAATTCTTCCAAATACCTACACGCCCGACGTATGTATTTATATCGACAACTGTGTCAAATTATATTGGGTATTGCACTAAATGGCATACTCCATATGCCGTTTCCGTACAGTAATTATAAAGAAATCGAATTAAACTCCAGAAGTTCCCTGGATTCATGATTTTTGATGCCCTATTTCACTGCAGGGTGCCACCTTGCGCCATCTATGATTGCAGTTTCAATTAAATTCTTTTCCGAGACCTCGCATTACCTTCGTTTTAGCAACGAAGCTCATAAGACACTTTTCTTTCCTTTATTTCGTATAAATACGAGTTTATCGATTACCAGAGTGTCCTAAATTGTTGTACAATTTCTGTCGTTCTTGCTTCTCATATCAGTGCCTTTAACAATTGTATATCGATCGAAATATGAGAGTTCGATACTATTTCGGTTCTGGTTTGGACTACGCCAAAAATTCTTCCTCGAAAATCTAAATTTTTTAAATAGAATAATTCTTAAGTGCTCACAAGTTATGTGTCGAAGTTTGAGACAGTTCGGTTCAATACCCTTTAAAAAAAGTGTCTTATTATAATCGACTGACTTAAGGGAGGTTTCATTTCACCTTAAGGGGTTGTGAAGGTGGCATCTGAGGAGCCAATCGTTCATGAAACTTTTCTCCGAACGGGAGTATAGAATTATTTCAAACTTTAGAAAGTGAATGTGGAGGCCATAAGGAATGTTCCGATACCCATGAAATTTCACTTTTTAATATACAACTCTGAAAATATCATTAAACAAATTTTAAAAAAAGTTGAAATTTCATGGGTGTCGGGACCTTCCTTCTAATCTTCAAATTAACGTTGTAAAGTTTGAAACGATTCGATAAACCCAATTTGGAGGAAAGTTTCATAAACGAAACTTCATTGTCGCCTCTTTGACATTACCTTAAGGGACCTCCCTAGTGTTGAAAATCGCCAAAATAAATCTTTCCGATTGAGTAAAAGGAACTTTTTATAAACAAGAGGAAATTGCCTTGTATAACACTGGAATATCTGATTAGCTGTATGTTTATAAATTATATTGTGTATACGTAAAACTTGAATTCTTTTTTTCTCGAAATAACATGTTTCAAAATGGTAACAATAATATTTCAAAAACTGATAGTCAAATCCGCTTTAAAATATGCCGGTGTATTCAATGGATGTATAAATCTTATTAAAACTACATTTTTCAATTAATGCAAAATGCGACTCAAGAAGTGAACCATTCTTTTGTATGGAATTAAATGATTTCCTACAAAATGCCGCCGTTTTTATGTTCTTCGATATTTTTAAATAATCCTAGTTCCAACGATAGCCGTACTCGTGTAGACCGAGCTTCTTTTTGTTTTTTTTTTTCGGTTTCAGAGTTTTATAACAGCTAATTTTGTGATTATCATCGAAAAACTTGTTTTTTTGGGACATTCCAGCAGGTTACTTATTACGTCGGAATAATTCAATAGTTTTACTTGAGGGTGACTGTATGGTCTTAAACATAGTTACATATGTACATCAAGTTTCAAATGAATAAAACGTATATTTCCTCTTCAATTCCAAAAGATCATCTTATTTATTGGCCATCAACATCCTTTGAATTGACTCTTTTATAAAAACCCTCAAAAAACAAATAATTTTCAATAATTCAATACAAGAGAACCAAACATTATAAGGTAAATAACTTCGTCTTTTAGTAATACATGTTTAAATGACTAAGGGAAATGATTTTGTCTAGTTTCATTAAATATATTACCACTCAAAATGTATAACATTCATTGTAACATTACATTAAGAGAATAAGAACTGGTAAACTGAATAATTGAACACTGTTAGTATTTTTTTGGTAACAGGAATACAATTTATTGTTCGATTGACTATAAATTAATTGCTGCATCTATTTTTTATCAGGTGAAAATACTACTGGTTATTTGTATGATTTTTATAACAGCAGCATCAACATTTTTAGTCACATTTTTTCACAATTATTTTTATTTCACGCCAAATTCTAAACTTTTCCAACCATTACTGAAGGTTTTGTTCAAATTAGTTACAACATTAAAAATACAACACTTATAATGAGAAACGAGAGCACCAGACATTGTACAACAATTTAGGACACCCTGGTATTCGATAAACTAGTATATATATGAGACAAAAGAAAGAAAAGTGTCTTATGAGCTTCTTTGATAAAACGAAGGTAATGCGAGGTCTCGGAGAAAAAATTTAATTGGCACTGCAATCACAGATGGCGCAAGGTGGCACCCTGCAGTCAAGTAGGGCATCAAAAATCATGAAGTCAGGGAACTTCTGGAGTTTTACTTCGATTTCTTTATAATTACTGTACGGAAACGACATATGAAGTATGCCATTTAGTACAATACCCAATATAATTCGAAACGGTTGTCAATATAAATACGAACGTCGGTAACGTGGGACTAAGAAGAATTTTTTTACCGACATCGATCAATCTCGTCGTGTTTCACTTTACCTTCAATTCTTAATTAAATAATCTTAATAAAACAGACATTAATATTTAATGTACAATTATTGTTATCACAACATAGAACGAATTTTCCGTTTTAAATTTGGGTATAGTATGGACATAAAGGAAAAGCAAGTTGATTTAAAAACAGTATGAAATCCTTTGACTATACATGTAGGTATAGATTGCTAGCAGCTCGTATTTTATCATGCATTGAGAGTTCGAAAAACGAGCCAAATATGAATCGTGGTGCAGGCCCGAGTCGTGAACGAAAAAGAAGGAAAATTCAAATATAATTATTTCGATTTAAATGAAGTAATCCATGAGGCTGGTTCTTTAAGGTGATGTGAAAGGGGCGTCAAAAGTTCTCGTTCGTGAAACTTTTCTCCAAATTGGGTCTACCGAATCGATTCAAACTTTACAATACAAAATATGAAGGCTATAAGGAAGGTCCTGAAGCTCATGAAATTTCAATTTCCTTTTAATTTCATCATATATATTTTTTAAATCTGTTATAAAAAATAAAATTTCACGAGTGTCAGGACCTTCCTTACAGTCTCCACGTGTTCACGTTGTAAAGTTTGAAACGATTCAACATACACAGTTCGGAGTAAAGTTTCATGAACGATTATCTCTTTACGTGTCATTTTCACATCCCCTTAAGAGGGTATGAAAGACGCTAAGAAATTTAATCGACGTCGATAAAGTAAAATTCATCTATACCCTTTTTGGTGGTAATGCCGTTTTGAATACTCAAGTGGTAAGATAAGCTGGCACGTCCCATTACCGACATTTATATTTATGTTGAAGTCTTTTATACTCTACGTTGAGAATTATATGAACTGAAGGGCTCTATATGCCATTTCGGTAAAGTAACGACAAAAATATCGATGTAAAACTACCGAAATCCCATGAAGTCATGGCTGTTTATATTTTGACGAACCAACGTCGCCATCTGGGACGTTTAGCGGCAACTAAACTTTTGCACTACAAACACGTGTTAGCCCCAAGACAAGCTAGCATTTCAATTGTTGGTGAAAATATTTTCCATATTTTCCCATCTAACTTCGTAATATTTCATTTCATC
Source organism: Orussus abietinus (assembly GCF_000612105.2). NCBI lineage: Eukaryota > Metazoa > Arthropoda > Insecta > Hymenoptera > Orussidae > Orussus > Orussus abietinus. Next base: position 12,008 of record NW_019394769.1, on the reverse strand, counting down.
TACTCTTTTTGGTGGTAGTGCCGTTTAGAATACTCAAGTGGTAACATATGCTGGCACGTCGCGTTACCGACATTTACATTTATGTTAAAGTCTTTTACAGTCTACGTTAAGAATTATACGAACTGAAGGATTCCATATGCCATTTCGGAAAAGTAATGATAAAAAGATCGATGTGAAACTGCCGAAATCCCATAAATTCATGGCTGTTTATATTTTGACGAACCAGCGTCGCCATCTGGGACGTTTAGCTCCAACTAAATTGTTACTCGAAAAAAAACGTGTGAGCCGCAGGGCAATCCAGCATTCTCTTGCAATTTTTGGTGAAAGTATTTACCACATTTTCCCATCTGACAATAATATTCCATGTTTACGGTATTCTCAATTGTTCGAGCTAGGTTCTGAGACTCTACATTTTCGATTCTAAACCTCCAAATAGCGTAAAACATCAAAAACGTGCCCGGACCCCGCCATGTTGGTTCTAGTCCATGATAAGTAAATAAGTTTTTGATGAAAAATGAAATTTCATGGGTTTCGGGACTTATTTTACGGCCTTTATTTTCCCGTGGTAAAATTTGAAACGAATCGGTACCCCCAATTCTGAGAATACTTTCACCAACGATTTGACTTCTCAGGTATATATAGGCTGACTCTTTCATTTCCCCTTAAGTCAAACAGATACTAAAAAATAAGCTACGTTTGGAATAACTTTACCTCTAGGCATTTCCACTTGAGTTCAGAGCGGTAAGATGTTCCGAAATACGTAACGAAAATAATTTTATCGAGTAGCTGTCGAATCTCTCTTCCGAATGCTATTGCAACTACTACCTACTACTATTATTACCTAATTCTTAATATACTTTAAAATTCACTTCTAAACTTCGCGTTGTACGGAGTGTGAGAGTTTATAAATAAGATATCACTGAATCCGATCTGATCGGTTAACACGTTCCCTGCCAGACTGTTTTTTGAAGACTTTCCGTTCAGGCCGCGTGGGGCGTATACGCCCCACGATCAAATGAGCGCATCAGCAATAATATTAACACTTTAACGATCGCTCACACAACATGTGTGTGATAGCCGGAACAACCGTTAACGACCGCTCACACAACATGTGTGTGAATTGTTGTTGTTTTTTTGTTTTATGTTAACTTTTTCTTGAATTCAATAAAGTTCTTTAAAATTAATTCTTCAAAAATACTGCCGGCCCCTGGCGACGTTTGACTGCGTAGACGGGCGGTCGTTAAAGTATTAAGGTGAAGTGAAACACGTCGAGGAACTTGATCAACGTCGATAAAGAAGATTTTTCTAAATGCCTACGTTGCCGATGTTGGTTTTTATATTGACAGCTGGGTCGTATTATATTGGGTATTGTACCAAATGGCATATTCCACCTGTCGTTTTCGTACAATAATTATAAAGAAATCGAAGTAAAACTCCAGAAATCCTCTGGATTCATGCCTTCTGGGGCCGTAATTGACTGCGGAGGAACCCCCTGCGCCATCTGTGATTTCCAGGTCAATTAAATTTTCACTCCGAGACCTCGTATTCCCATCGTTTTAGCAAAGAAGCGTATACAACACTTTTTTTGCCTTTATCTCATTCAAATGCGAGTTTATCGATTACCAGAGTGTTCTAAATTGTCGTAAAATTGTCCTGACCCTTTCGTTTCTCATATCAGAGCCCTCGATAATTGTATATTGATCGAAATATCAGAGCTCGACGCCATTTTGGTTCTGGTCTAGACTGAGTTAAACAATTTTGTTGAAAAATCCAAATTTTGAATGTGTCAGGACAATTCTTAGATGATCAGGAGTGATGTGTTAAAGTTTCGGAGAGTTTGGTCTAATACCCTTAAAAAAAAGTGTTGTATTCGCATCGACTGATTTGAAGGATGTTTCACTTCACCTTAAGATGCCCATAATTGACTGCATAATGAATTTTTAAAAAATTCTTCTTTTTACAATGACAATACCAAATGGCTTGAACGGAAAGTTCAGCGTGCACGCGGCAGGGAACGTGTTAACCCCTTACCCCAAAATGGTATGTTTGCGTCTTTCTCACTGTTTTTACTCGGATATTATGTGTTAAGACAGCCTTTAACCAAGCAGTAGCGGTCCATTTTCCTTAATTAAGGGGATGTGAAAGTGTCATCTGTAAGCTCAATCGTTCATAAAACTTTTCTACGAACTGAGTATCTCAAATCGTTTCAAACTTTAAAACGTGAATATGGAGACCCTAAAGTAGGTCTTGAAACTCGCGAAATTTTATTTTTTATAAAAAATTTATTTAATATTTCCGTTCAAATGCGAGTTTATCGATTACCAGAGTGTTCTAAATTGTCTTAAAAATGTCCTGACCCTTTCGATTCTCATATTGGGGTTCAATGAGCGATGTACAGATAATGAAATATAATATTTCCACGTAGAATTTTCCGCTACATTGTTCAATGAGCGATGTACAGATAATGAAATCANACCTGTCGTTTTCGTACAATAATTATAAAGAAATCGAAGTTGTAAAGTTTCAAACTATTCGGTAAACCGAGTTGGGAGAAAAGTTTTATAAACGAAACCTCTTCGACGCCACTTTCACATCACCTTAAACGCGAATCTATTTCGTTGTGAATTTAGAACTCCGGGAATACAAAATCGCTAGTTCTGGGTCCTCGATGGCGCTGATATTTTAGCAACCTGTGTGAAGTTCGCAACTAGCAGTCTATACTTTCATAGTCAAAGATCAAATCTTAAACAACAAAAATCGCAATAACTTGCTGGATAACCTGATAGTTACCTCATGGTCCCTGCGTTCTTTGTGATCGTGGTGTGAGCAAGGTGACGGCAAATCACGAATCCGATTCAGCAGCAAATGGTCCACGAATTCTCTTATTCATTCGGTCCGAATAGGTTCGATACGTTTGTAACCCAAAGGTAAGGTTCCGTGAAAAAAAAATCGATGACAAAATGTTCGACGAAAAGTATCCCGTATGACGAAGTGTCTAGTAACAGTACATCCGATAACAAGAAATTCGAAAAAAACATATTTATACATTTGCGGGTAAAACATAACGCCCTAATGTGGAATATTAATTTCTTGAGATTATTATAAGAATGAAGAATATGAGCTGGGACAAATGATCGATTATATTGAAAGTATGGGAACGGGGCGGTCAAGTCGCAATTGTAAACAGCGAAGTAACCCAATTTATAATATTTTCACGTAGAATTTTCCGCTACATTGTTCAATGAGCGATGTACAGATAATGAAATATAATATTTCCACGTAGAATTTTCCGCTACATTGTTCAATGAGCGATGTACAGATAATGAAATATAATATTTCCACGTAGAATTTTCCGCTACATTGTTCAATGAGCGATGTACAGATAATGAAATCAGTGGATAGCATCTCGGATTTTACGAAAGAGTTCGCGTCAATCACGAAAAAAATGAGGCAATTTCTGAACGTACACCGGGAAGAATTGAACATAACTGAATTAAGATGATATGAAAGGTGCTGAAAAATCGAGGTCGATCAATTAAAATTCATCTCTACCCTTGTTGGTAGTAAGGTCAGTTTGCATACTCAAGTGGTAACATAGGCTGGCGCGTCGCGTTACCGACATTTTTATTTATGTTGAAGTCTTGTACAGTCCACGTTTAGAATTATACTAACTGACGCGATCCATATGTCTTTTCAATAAAGTAATCATATTTTCCCATCGGACTCTGTAATATTCTATTTCTATGGGATTCTAAATTCTTCGAGCTAAGTCCTCAAACTCTTCATTTTCGAATCAAAGCTTCCAAGAAGCGTAAAACAGCGAAAACGTGCACGGGCCACGCCATGTCGGTTCTAGTCCATGATTAATAAATAAATTTTTGATGAAGAATGAAATTTCATGAGTTTTGGGACCTACTTTAGGACCTCCATATTCATGGGGTATAATTTGAAACGAATCGGTATACCCAATTCGGAGGATACATTTACCACCGATTTGACTTCTCAGATGTATATAGGGCTGACTCTTTCATATCACCTTAACAGTAACACAAATTCAATCAGGGCTTCAGATGGTTAGACCAAACCATACGGGATATCGGAACTTTGTGACTCACTTAACACTAGAACGACAGGAAGATTTTTTTTGTATGGGATGAGATATTTGAAACAAGTCATTTCAACCCGACTTGGTAGTTCTAGTGTTAAAAGGAAATCGTTACAGCATAGGGGAGACCGAAGTCAGTTGTAACCATTTTTACATTTTTCATTCTGTAATTGACACTGAAAGATGACTCGAACGAACACACTCGAAAGGTGACTCTCAGTCATCACTGGCGACTTAAGGTGAAGTGATACACGTCGAGGAACTTGATCGACGTCGATAAAGAAGATTTTTCTAAATGCCTACGTTACCGATGTTCGTTTTTATATTGACAGCTATGTCGAATTAAATTGGATATTGTACCAAGTGGCATACTCCACCTGTCGTTTTTGTACAATAAATATCAAGAAATCGAAGTAAAACTTCAGAAATCCTCTGTATTCATGCTTTCTGGGGCCTTAATTGACTGCAGAGGGACCCCCTGCGCCATCTGTGATTTCCAGGTCAATTAAATTTGCACTCCGAGACCTCGTATTCCCATCGTTTTAGCATAGAAGCGCATACAACACTTTTTTTGCATTTATCCCGTTCAAATGCGAGTTTATCGATTACCAGAGTGTTCTAAATTGTCTTAAAAATGTCCTGACCCTTTCGATTCTCATATTGGGGCCTTCGATAATTGTATATTGATCGAAATATGAGAAATTGACGCCATTTTGGTTCTAAAAAAATCCAAATTTTCAATGTGTCAGGACAATTCTTAGATAATCTGGAGTGATGTGTCAAAGTTTCGGACAGTTCGGTCTAATACCCTTAAAAAAAAGTGTTGTATTCGAATCGACTGATTTGAAGGGGATTTCACTTCACCTTAAATGGCAAAGCTCTCAAGTGCAAAGCGTTAACCGCTAAAAAATTGTTTAGGCTTTACCGTTTTAAAAGTTCATGGAAAAAATTGGCAACCTTATTTTCCGTACTGAATGTCTTTGTTACAATTGCTTCCGTTACAGGGTGCAATTGTAACACTCGTTGGAGCAAATGTTACGATACTTATTAATTGAAAAAATTGAATATTTAAGGATGAGAAGTAAAAGTTGACAAATACGTAATACGTAAAAGTACAATAGGATATTAATACAATATTACTACAATTTTACTTCAACATTACTACAATATTACTATTACTTTGGGATTCATCCGGAAATAAATATAAAATTTGGCAGACTTGTAATTGGAAATGTACAGGTTAAACGATAAATATGAGATTAATCTATTTTGTTATCATTCCGTTTGTGAATATTTTTGTGTACAAGGCATGTTCTTTTGTTCAAACGGTCTGCCGCAAATAAATTTTGTCGAATGTGTTTTTCGGCAATGTAAATGCAGAAGTCAACTTGACGTCATGTTTGTTTCATTGAACATCGGTTTCATTTCCCCCAATTTAATACAAACGAAAAATATTGGACTCATGGAAATGTTACTCAATTATGCCGTTTTACGAAAATTATCAATGATAACGGAACGCTTGGTCTAACAAACATGAAATTACTGTGAGACGTTCATTGCGCTATCGGAAAGCTTCCACTGTCTCGATTAGTTCTTCCAAGTTTAAGGTGAAGGGAAACACGTCGAGGAACTTGATCAACGTCGATAAAGAAGATTTTTATAAATGCCTAAGTTGCCGACGTTCGTTTTTATATTGACAGCTGTGTAGAATTATATTGGGTATTGTACCAAATGGCATACTCCACCTGTCGTTTTCGTACAATAATTATAAAGAAATCGAAGTAAAACTCTAGAAGTTCCTTGAATTCATGATTTTTGATGCCCTACTTGACTGCAGAGGGACCCCCTGCGCCATCTGTGATTTCCAGGTCAATTAAATTTGCACTCCGAGACCTCGTATTCTCATCGTTTTAGCATAGAAGCGCATACAACACTTTTTTTGCATTTATCTCGTTCAAATGCGAGTTTATCGATTACCAGAGTGTTCTAAATTGTCTTAAAAATGTCCTGACCCTTTCGATTCTCATATTGGGGCCTTCGATAATTGTATATTGATCGAAATATCAGAGCTCGACGCCATTTTGGTTCTGGTCTGGACTGAGTTAAAAAATTTGGTTAAAAAATCCAAATTTTGAATGCGTCAGGACAATTCTTAGATGATCAGGAGCGATGTGTCAAAGTTTCAGACAGTTTGAGCTAATACCCTTAAAAAAAAGTGTTGTATTCGAATCGACTGATTTGAAGGGGGTTTCACTTCACCTTAAAGATAAAATGTATAACGTTTGTTACAATTGCCTCATGTTACATTTGACCTCGGTCTCCCCTACAATCCAAAAACATGTCAAGGTATATAAAAACGTTGCTCTAAATGTCTCTTCAGGGACAGAAATAAATCAAAATATGTAGTACTTCTCCGCTGGCCGGAAGCGCGTGGCTAGCCCCCAAATAACTAATATAACCTACTCAGATTACTAACCTTGGTATGAATCTACTAAATAAATTATGGTTTTAAAAGACAAAGTACCCTGTTACCGAATTTCTGTCGCCCGATATTTTGCAACTAGTTATCTTGTTGCTTGGATATTTTGTCGTACGGGTGAATTTTCGTCGAGCATTTCGTTGCGCCTTTTTGTCGTCGGGGAATTCGTGATACCAAAGGTGAAGCCGCTGCCGCACTTGGCAGACTTCGATCAGAAGTATTTCTTAACGATTGTCGGATTTATTTTTACACGTCCGATTCAATTCTAAAGAGGAGGAAAGTGAAAAGGTAGTTTAGCCTGTGTTTTCTCTCTCTTACTTATGCTTTGAAAATGCATGATGCTATTCTGTACATCCCTGTAAATTTTTATGTTTTTAGTCGTTTGAATCGGCAATGCTCTGTACGTCATATTTATTTTTTATCTAACAAATGAAATGTGGCAAGTGTTCTACGATATCATTAAGGGGCAGGGTGGTTAAGAAGTCAGGTATTTTTTAAGAAACCTGAAAGAAGGCGAGTTTGTTGGGGTTTTATTAAAGAGTATTTAATAAAGGGGATTATTTAAAGAAATTAATTTCTACAAGAATTGAATTTTGTTACACACAATTATTGTTTAAAAGTATGTATGATTGTACATAGAGGAAAATAAATAATACAAAAATTTTAATTACTATGATTATTCGCACAAATTTGTGTAGTAGGTATATTGTGGTACGTAACTGAGATGTCTTCATCAAACCAGCAATTTTGTTATATTGGAAGAAAAGGAAAGTTTCTTGATGCCTTCGTTCTGAAAACGTTGTTAACGTATCATCCCATTTCCATCGAAGTACCGCTTCGGTCGAAGAAATTTAGACCAAATACATTCCTTCCTCAATTTACGCAGCACTTTTTTTACACAAGTCTCTTTTACGCGTTAAATTATAACACAATTTGCTTAGTTTTTATTCCGAATATTTTTTCTTTTGTACTGACAGACTTTACGCAACGCGATTTTCATTCGCCTAAAATGAATCTGCGTGAACGGATACTCAGCGTAAATTGAGTAACGGTTTTATATATATAGCAGGATTTCTTTTCGAAGAAAAACCCAGTGGGTTAAGGTGAAGTGAAACACGTCGAGGAACTTGATCAACGTCGATAAAGAAGATTATCCTAAATGCCTACGTTGCCGACGTTCGTTTTTATATTGATAGCTGGGTCGAATTATATTGTGTGTTGTACCAAATGGCATACTCCACCTGTCATTTTCGCCCAATAATTATCAAGAAATCGAAGTAAAACTCCAGAAACTGCAGACTGCAGAGGGACACCCTGCGCCATCTGTGATTTCCAGGTCAATTAAATTTTCACTCCGAGACCTCGTATTCCCATCGTTTTAGCAAAGAAGCGCATACAACACTTTTTGTGCCTTTATCCCGTTCAATTGCGAGTTTATCAATTACCAGAGTGTTCTAAATTGTCGTAAAATTGTCCTGACCCTTTCGATTCTCATATCAGAGCCTTCGATAATTGTATATTGATCCAAATATGAGAGCTCGACGTCATTTTGGTTCTGGTCTGGGTTGAGTTAAAAAGTTCTTTTGAAAATTCCAAATTTTGAATGTGTCAGGACAATTCTTAGATGATCAGGAGTGATGTGTCAAAGTTTCGGACAGTTTTGTCTAATACCCTTAAAAAAAAGTGTTGTATTGACTGATTTGAAGGATGTTTCACTTCACCTTAAATTAGGTTGGAGAAAAACATACGTTTTTACCCTCGCTCTCACTGTCGCCCTCGCAATTCCCCCCCCCCCCCTCTCTCTCTCTCTCGCTTTCTAGTACCTTTCCCTTTTCCTTTCGTCCTTTTTTTTTCTCTCACTCCCTCTTTACCTTTCTTAGCCTTCCTCGTCCTCCCTTGCCTTTCTTTGCTCCCTCTTGCCATATCTTACTCCCCCTCGCCCTTCCTCGCGTTCTCTCGCGCTCTCTCGCCATCTCTCGCTCCCTCTATCCCTCTGGTGCCTTTTCTCGCCCTTTCTTGCTCCCTTCACCCTCCTTCGCCCGCTATCCCTCCTCCGTTCTTTCTCGTCCTTTCTTGATCCCTCTCTCTGAATCTCTTCCGCTCTCTCTGGTCCGTGGTCGCCCTTTGTCACTCCCTGTCGCCTTTTCTCTCCTCTCACCCTCCTACGCCTTCCTTCGTCCTCTTTTCCTACCCTTTCTCACTCATTCTCACCCCCTATCGCCTCTTTTTGCCCTCTCTCGTCTACATCCGCCCACCTTTCCACCCCGCCACTGATCTATATACTAACTGGATAGCTGATACCTATTTGTTCTATACGGAGAGGGCTTCGGCAAATTCAAGGCACACCAGCGCTTAAATAAGTAACGTGTGCACATGTGCAAAAGTTTTGAATCATTAATGTGTCAATCGCGGCAATAACAAATGTTGAACTGTCAATTCGCGAAAGTGAACGTTTAAGATATAAAAGGACAGAAGAGATTTAATTTACGTGTAAAATGGGGTTATCTTTTTTCTCGTATTTTAATAAAAATGACAATTGCTTTCTTCCAGTAAATTAATTTGACATCTTTTATACTATCTGCGTTAAAGACGCGTTGTTTTGACGCATGCGCAAATACGATGATATTAGTTGACGTGACCTGCGACGTACTTCCTGTCCGCCGGATACAGCGGTGCACAAAAAGGGAACCGGGCTGGGAGGCTCGATCCGGTTGGTCTCCCAAGAGTAGCCATGTTCGATTCTCTTAAAAATCGGAATCCAAAGAATCGATTGAAAAAATTGGAAAAAGTGTTATATATGTGCCCATAATTATGAAAGTGGTCTAAGTCATATATTTTTTGTTTCGAAATTACATTGAATTAATTTCGTTTGAAATAATATGGCGTGAAATAACTGATAAATTAATTTTTTTTTTAATTTTGACTTAGACCACTTTCATAATTATGGGCACATATGTACCACATTAATAATATATGTTATACGTTTTATTTCCAAACATGTTATGAAATAAGTATATTGTTAACATTAGGCATAGTTGAGAATATCCATTTAAATATTTACCGTCGACATAAAAAGTTGAGTTATTATGGTTACGAACGCTGTACTTACGTTTCTGTCAGGGTTCTTATACTTTTCTACCTCAAGGAGTAAAATATCATTTGATGCCCGAAAGGGTGGTCTCGACGATCACTTCCCTTTTCCCCCTTCTTCGGGAAGGGACAGAGTCTTTGTAACTTAAACGTAAGAAATAGTAACGGCTCGTATAAGCAAACGAACAGTCTGTATCGTCTGCGAGAAGTTTAGCCACCTGACGGCGCTGTCGAAACTAATGGGGCCAAACCATTGTTTCTGCAATGACATAGGCAAGTTTAGAATAACCTCGCAGCGCGTATAACCTTACCATAATATGTGGGTACAGGTCCCAGATAAACCTTCCATTTTCCTGTGCGTATTGTACCTCTTAATGTAGTTAATATTACCATTCCAAATGGTGATCTCTCCTGCACCTTTTAGGCGCAGCGCCCTGGATACATTACCCATTCGCAAGGTTACATTTACCCATTTATATGGTTCTACATCCCATAGTATTTTACCCATGTCTCTACATTAATTGTAACCAAGTAATGTTTATCCGTGTACCGGGCAATTTTAAGAAAACCTAAAACATTCCTTTCGTTCTAAAATCCAGGCCAGTCCTTCAAACTCAACGCAAACGGAATCGCATTTCCAATTTTCCCGTAATTAAATCTTAAAAGGTACCCACATTCTCGGCTGGTCACGGAGGATCCTCAAGTGGGAGTGAGAGGTCCCGACGCGCTTCCCTTGAGTACGAGCGAGAGGTCCGAACCCGCATCCCTCGAGTCCAAGCGAGAGATCCCGACGCGCGCCTCTTAAGTGCGAGCGAAAGGTCCCGACGGGCATTCCTTGAGTGCGAGAAAGAGAGAAACCCGCTGGCGGTACCTGGGCACCGAAACGAGTTCGGCCAGCAGGGCAAAACAAACGAGTTAACGTCGCGGCCGCACGCTGTTTATTATTGGGTGGGCACACGTTAACCACGCCTTTGTGAAGCACGCCCACCAATGGAACACCCATTGCTCCCACCCCGGTTGGCGCCCTCCCCTCGAGCCCTCCCCGTCCCGAGGTTCCCCCACCACGTGCGTGCTCGCTTGCGGTGGGGTAGCAGTGACGTCACGCGTGCCGGCATGCAACAGGCGGCCTTTCGGCGGATCCGCGGAGCTGTTAGAACCGGTTCCGCGCTCCCCCCTTTCACCCCCCAATCCCTTCCCCGCTCACGGCCGGCCGGTCCAGCTGCTAGACGCGTCCGAGGTGAAAAGATGGCCGATTAGGACCGACTTGACGGACCTTTTTTTCTCCCCTGACTTTCCTCCACAACCCTTTTTAACGCCGCTCCACGCTATACCGTGAGTTACGTCCCTACCTAACGTTTTATTTTAAATAATGTTAGGAATAGAAACTCCGAGCAGCGCGTGCTCCGAAATGTTCCTAGGGACCCGCTCTTCTTCATTCCTTAGCTTAGACAAATACTAACCCTAAGACTCCCCTATGGTTTCCTTGGGTATATCTGCACCCCAAACCAGATAACAGCCTCTGGGAAAAGCAAATATTCAGATTCTCTGGAAAAGACGACTTTTTCACCTGTTTCCTCTTCAACCCATCCCTGACCAATCATGAGACATCCTTCTCGACCTTAAAAATCCACCAGGAAGCATCCTTCTTCATATCTAGGAACACTCCGGTTTGGTATAAAAAACCCGCTCCAAAGGGCTTTTGGCCTAAACTGTCGTGTAAGCTCTGTAACCTCAGTCGAGCTTTCTACTGTCAACCTGCGGACGAGGCACCTGTAACCCTGGGCGATTAGCCCTAAGTCGACGGGTCTACGGTTATTCTTGTAAACCACGAGGTATCTGAAATAAAGTATCTTGGTTACTTTACTCGACTAGGTCTTTGGCTGGTTTCAACCATCTGGAAGCGAGTCCCCAAAACGACCCACGAGACTCGGTCCGATCGATGTCCTCAGGCAACCGTTATCGCCACTACTGAGCAAACGTTCCCGGACCTAACACGTGCCGCCTCTGAGTGGGCGACGCAAAGTAGCGTGGAGGTATCCCTATCCTTGTGAAATTGTAGCGTATTGCATGCGCCGTTCACGTTGAATGTCTTACATTTGTCTCTCGGCACCTGTAAAGAGGCGAATGAAATTAATTGACAGTTGTAGTTTTGGATTTAGGAACTTTGGTATTTTATAGATGACAGACACGTACATGCAGTTCGAGGAAACTTTCAATGTAGTCGATAAATCAGAATATAAGGGCAAAAATAATGTCTTACGTTTCTCCCTCGGCACCTGTAAAGAGGCGAATGAAATTAATTGACAGTCGTAGTTTTGGATTTAGGAACTTTGG
>NW_019394768.1:0-41306 GCF_000612105.2 Orussus abietinus | reverse complement strand
TTTGAAGTTTTTGTGAGGAGTTCATCACTTTCTTAGCTTGATGGGGAAGATTGTTGCACTTAAATCCTTTGGCAAGGGCCTTGTTATCGATAACAATTGGGTGAACCAATTCACCCTTATCTTCGGACTTTTCGTCTCTTCGGCGCCCGGAAACTCCTGAACGCCATTAATTTCCTGACTAATTGGATCGACACAGATCGATTGATTGTATCCATCACGAGAAACGTTCAATTTCCACCGATTTTCTGTCCTGGGAGGATTGTGATTGGCACTAACTTCTCATAACGCGAGAAATGTAATCAGCACCGTCAAATAATGCATTTCAACTGCAAACAGAATTACCTTCAATCTGAGACAGGAGAGAAATCTTTGAGTTGTTATATAGTATCTGATACAAACGTCATCCTTAATATATGTAGTGAGGTTTATGTGTGCATCATATTCCCATGTGCATATCACTGAAATCTATAGATTATATGGACTGGATTTATTAGGTTGCAAATGAAGATCCTTGAACTTTAAGCCTGCTGCTGATCTGAGATGACTAGCAATGGTTGGAAGTAGTCCTTTAACACCACGCGATCCTATAAATTGTCTTCATTCATTTAACATTACTCTTTAACATTAATTGGAGAAATTTGTGTTATATACTATAATAAGTCTAGGCCGGTAAAAGTAAGCCTATGATTGGACTTATATGCGTGTAATTGTACGTACCTCTACCCTACAACTTCCATACTTTGGGACAATACAGGCCTTCACATAACACATCATGTAGCAATAATCGAAAATATAACAATAAAAACTAAGCAATAAGTTGCAGTACATAGGACACGGTATTAACTCTTCTGCGAGTTGTTCATCTTACTGATATTCTTGCGGTTACCATTACGCAACTTATGAAGGCCTTACCTTTTTTACTGTGCAAGACACTCGTAACACGTTTTACTATTTTTAAATTAACTTACTGTTTTAGTTATATTTAGAAACTTATTAATTCCTCTGCCACACACTCTACCTATATAATCGATAGCCACCCGTAATGAGTGGAAATTAATTACCGGATCATATTTCTCAAAATAACTGAAATTTCACTGATCTATATATTAACTGGATAGTTATCCCTCCCAACACGATGTGACCATTTCAAGTGAGTACAGTACCTCTCATCACTGTCACATAAATTAAGTGCGTAATCAGCTGATTTAATTTGTTAGTACTTGCGCATACGTCGATGTCAGAGCGGCGTTAAAAAAAAAATCAGGAAATGCGGTAGAGTTTCACGTCAAATACATTTAGAGCCTGCGCAAATAGTCTGTAGGATTACTTGAAAAAAAAAATCACAGGAGCTTTTTTTTCGAATGCGCGCGTTACTAATGCCTCATTTGCATGCGTGTCAATCTGCTATGAAGTAAGTATACAGATCAATGTTAAATTCGTTCCCTTGCATCGTAAACATAAACTGAGAAAATTAAATTCATTTGTAAACGTAAATTTATTAACGTAGGTATTAGAAAAGCTGTAAACATCCCTCTTTCGAGGAATATCGAATTTATGTAGATAAATGTTTAATAACCATAACGTAACTGACGTTCTACAGGCTTTTATACAAAGGTATCGAACAACAATAGTTGAGTACAGTTGTCTAATTACTGTAAAATAAGAACCAGGTATCATGATTACGAGGACTCGTTAAAAACTGTCGACAATTTCTAGGATTTCTTTATTGCTGTTTTATGGTTTTTTCGGGATTTATTCGTTTTTGCAATAGCAACGAGAATATCTCCCTGAATGGCGCTTCAATAAATAGGTACATGACCAATGAAAAGAACAGTACAACTACGTGCTCTCCAATTTTGTCACTAACCTGAAAGTAACAATTAATATTAATTAAGTGAAATGAGGTGTTTCGAATGCAAACTTACCGATAAGAACGGATGAAATGTTGAAGGAGATCGATAATTTCCCATTGAAATGAACAAAACGGTCAAGTGAAACATAAAAAGGCAATAGCCTAGTCGGGAATGAAACTTGAAGAAATTGCTGCTCAGAAATCTGTTAAGAGTTCCTGGAAGATGAAATTTCGTGTCAATTGCAGAGAACAATCTGAGGAATAAAAATTGTCTCACATACTTGCGTAACCGTAATGACAGACGAAGATGAGCCAACAGGTTGACATGGCCCAGGCAGTTTTATTCAATGCTCCAAAAATAATGTGATTCCATTTATTAAATTCAATATCATATCGTACTATGACATAAACTCGTCCTATAGACCACCAGATAAAAGCCGCGAAAGTGCCCCAGCCAATTGCCAATTGAGTCTGAAAAGCGATACCTAATTAAAAGTGATTCATTATTTTCTCGAAGGTACTTACCTTTGATAAGGAGATTTGTTTATAACGATATATACAGTATCCGAGCAATAATCCCAGGATGTAAGGTGTCGCTCTGGTGTGACTAGGGTAGTAATAATACTCCAAGTGGTCTTTCCATTCCCCATTTCTGAAAGCCGAGATTTAATTTGGAAATTCACTGTTTAATCAATTAAGAGGAGTAATGCATTTTCTGGATTAGCCCACCCTGTTTGTAAGGTGAATGGGATGCCGACAAGACCGTAGGTGACTAAAATCGAAAATTGAAGCAGGATTGCGGCAATGATAACGACGATTGACAGCAATAGTCCTGCCTTAGGATTCTTCCATAAGGGGTAAATTAATAACGGCGACAGCATGTAATAATGCATGTCGGCGGATATATACCAAGTATGGGTGATACACTGAAAAAGAAGTAAGATCGAACGGATCGAATGTTTTTAAATAATTCGTAAATGTATAGTACCTTGTAAGATTCGTCGTCGGCGTAATTAATAAAGTGCAGAAGCACTTTCCACCAATTTATTTCGCAAGCTCTCATCTGTGGTAAGACGTAAGCCTCTCGATAAGGACCGGTGGACAATCTGTTAATAATCACCAGATGAAAGCCGATTGCGACGAGGATTAACGGCGTCAATTTTATGTATCTAATAACAAAACCCCTGATGTAATTAAACCTCCCACTTTCGAGGTGTGTGAGCATCGAATAAGCGCGATGTATTCCGCTCATTACGAAGAAGATGTCTACAATTGCGAAGGAATTCGATATCAGAATCGCTGCACGGTTTCTCTGCATCTGTTGAGCCAAGGATAACAGATCAGGATTAATGATTAAATTGCTCGTTAACTGTCGATTTATCGAAAATAATGCTTAGCACGTACATTAAAAATCGATGACATATTCGTTAATGGTAAACTTATCATCATCAATATTTGGTGACAGATCACAATAAGAACAGCTAATATCGCCTTTATACCGTCGAAGTATTCGATAGTTCCTGGGGGGTCACCCGAAATATCCATCAATCCCTTCCAGGATTTCTTCAAAGAAAATGCCTTGACGAATTGCCGTAATTCCCCAGAATCTATAAAAAAAAAAATCGACAGAAGAATTGAGAGTACCGCAAGTACGTCTTTTATATTTATTTATATATATTTAGGCTCGTCTCACCTGTCGCATCTTTTCTGTCAGGTTCTGAAGAACCATCCAGCCATGTTCCAATTATCACCAGAAATATCACAGAAACCATGACGGACCTGATAAGGAATATCGAGAAACATTTAGCTTGACGTCACTTTGACTCCTCCACCATTTCCCGGAGAGTACTTACAGAAAGACCCAGTCCCTCACGGAAAGCTCCATTGATGATCGATTAACATAACAATCTTTTGATAATACCCTCACTTGAACCCCGTAATCAGGAAACGCGTTATCAACAGCCTTTGCCAAAATGTCCTCCACTTCTTTGGGTCTGCAAGATGCCGGAAGGCAGACGGCCCACTCCATCTTCGAGAATACTGGTAATGGCAAATTCCCCTGTACAGGAAAAGCTCTTAAAATGATGATTTTACCTCCAAATGTTGAAAAGATAGTTTATGAAAATATCACGTTCTACTCTTTCTACCAGCTGATTTGAACCATCCTGATCAGAATCGATCTCTCACCGCGAATTCCACCTCCTCCTTGTCTATACGGCCGCAAGTTGCCTTCTGCAGGTATTCGTGCGCTTTGGGGTAATTTAATCGAAGCTTTTCCGTGTTGAATTTAATTGTCGATAAGCAGTACTGCGGTTTGCCATTCGAGGGGGGTTCCACTGAAAGACATTCATCGAAGTCGCCCAGGACTCTCAAGTTTCCCATAAGGATCCCGGAAGGGATTTTCGCCGAGGAGTCCATCACTGGAAAACCCCTCGATATTAGGATCCGCTTATTTTCATTGTTTTCGTTATTTCGATTTACCACTGACTTTGGACTGCCCATTCCGTCATGTTCTCCAGACCCTGGAGGTACTCCTCCACGTCTCTTCGGCATGTCGCACTTAAATCCTTCGGCAAGGGCCTTGTTATCGATAACAATTGGGTGAACCAATTCGCCCTTATCTTCGGACTTTTCGTGTCTTCGGCGCCCGGAAACTCCTGAACGCCATTCATTTCCTTACTAATTGGATCGACACTGATCGATTGATCGTATCCATCGCGAGAGACGTTCAATTTCCACCGATTTTCTGTGCTGGGTGGATTATGATTGGTACTAACTCCTGATAACGCGAGAATTGTAATCAGCACTGTCAAAGAACGCATTTCAACTGTAAAGAGAATTTTCTTCAGTCTGAGACAGGGGAGAAATCTTCGAGTTGTTATATAGTATCTGGTACAAAAGTCATCTATGATATATGTAGTGACATGTAGGTATGTATTGCATTTCCATATGCATATCACTCGAATCTAATAATAATTTATACTGTGTTGATTAGAATACAAATGAAGATCCTTGAACTTTAAGCCTGCTGCTGATCTGAGATGACTTTGTAATGGCTGGAAGTAGTTCTTTAACACCACGCGATCCTACAAATTGTCTTCATTCATTTAACATTACTCTTTAACGTTAATTGGAGAAATTTATGTTATATACCATAGTAAGTCTAGGCCGGTAAAAGTAAGACTATGATTGGACTTATATGCGTGTAATTGTACGTACCTCAACCCTACAGCTTCCATACTTTGGGACAATACAGACCTTCATGTAGCAATAATCGAAGGTAGAACAATAAAAACTAAGCAATAAGTTGTAGTACATAGGACACTGTATTAACTCTTCTGCGAGTTGTTCATCTTACTAATATTCTTGCGGTTACCATTACGCAACTTATGAAGGCCTTACCTTTTTTATTGTGCAAGACGTTCATAACACGTTTTATCATTTTAAAATTAACTTACTGTTTTACTAATACTTAGAAACTTATTAATTCTTCTGCCACACTCTCTACCTATATAATCGATAGCCACCCGTAATGAGTGAAAATTAATATATGAATAATAACCTAAGATCGTGTCGTGCAATGTTAAAAAAGATCCTGTGCGGCCCTCGACCGGTAAATATGGATGTTTCTTTGATATTTTTAACAATAATTGCCGAAATTCTACTGATCTATATATTAACTGGATATTTATCCCTCCCAACACGATGTGACTATTTTTTAAGGAATATCGAATTTGTGTAGATGAATGTTTAATAACCGTATCGTATTGACGTTCGACATGCTTCTATACAAAGGTATCGAAAAACTATAGTTGAGTACAGTTGTCTAATTACAATGAAATAAGAACGAGGTATCATGATTACGAGGACTCCTTAAAAACTCTCGACAATTTATGGGATTTCTTTATTGATGTTTTACGGTTTTTGCGGGATTTACTCGTTTTTGGAACAGCAACGAGAATATCTGCTTGCATGGCGCTTCAACAAATAGGTACATGACCAATGAAAACAACAGTATAATTATATGCTCTCCAATTTTGTCACTAACCTGAAAGTAACAATTAATATCAATTAAGTGAAATCAAGTGTTTCGAATGCAAACTTACCGATAAGAACGGATGAAATGTTGAAGGAGATCGATAATTTCCCATTGAAATGAACAAAACGGTCAAGTGAAACATAAAAAGGCAATAGCCTAGTCGGGAATGAAACTTGAAGAAATTGCTGCTCAGAAATCTGTTAAGAGTTCCTGGAAGATGAAATTTCGTGTCAATTGCAGAGAACAATCTGAGGAATAAAAATTGTCTCACATACTTGCGTAACCGTAATGACAGACGAAGATGAGCCAACAGGTTGACATGGCCCAGGCAGTTTTATTCAATGCTCCAAAAATAATGTGATTCCATTTATTAAATTCAATATCATATCGTACTATGACATAAACTCGTCCTATAGACCACCAGATAAAAGCCGCGAAAGTGCCCCAGCCAATTGCCAATTGAGTCTGAAAAGCGATACCTAATTAAAAGTGATTCATTATTTTCTCGAAGGTACTTACCTTTGATAAGGAGATTTGTTTATAACGATATATACAGTATCCGAGCAATAATCCTAGGATGTAAGGTGTCGCTCTGGTGTGACTAGGGTAGTAATAATACTCCAAGTGGTCTTTCCATTCCCCATTTCTGAAAGCCGAGATTTAATTTGGAAATTCACTGTTTAATCAATTAAGAGGAGTAATGCATTTTCTGAATTAGCCCACCCTGTTTGGAAGGTGAATGGGAGGCCGACAAGATCGTAGGTGACTAAAATCGAAAATTGAAGCAGGATTGCGGCAATGATAACGACGATTGACAGCAAAAGTCCTGCCTTAGGATTCTTCCATAAGGGGTAAATTAATAACGGCGACAGCATGTAATAATGCATGTCGGCGGATGTATACCAAGTATGGGCGATACACTGAAAAAGAAGGAAGATCGAACGGATCGGATGTTTTTTAATAATTCGTAAATGTATAGTACCTTGTAAGATTCGTCGTCGGCGTAGTTAATAAAGTGCAGAAGCACTTTCCACCAATTTATTTCGCAAGCTCTCATGTGTGGCACGACGTAAGTCTCTCGATAAGGACCGGTGGACAATCTGTTAATTATCACCAATTGAAAGCCGATTGCGACGACCATTAATGGCGTCAAATTTGTGTATCTCTTAACACAATCCTTGATATAATTAAAACTCCCCCTTCCTAGGTTTGCGATCATCGACTGAGTGCGAACTAATCCGCCGATTACAAAAAAGATGTCTACTATCAGGAAGGGATTCCATATCGTCCGTATTGAAGGATTTCTATATGCCTGTTGAGACGAGTGTAACAGATAAGAATTAATTATTAAATTGCTCGTTAACTGCCGAAATCTGGTAAATAATAATTAGCACGTGCATTGAAAATCCTTGACTTATTCGTGAGAGGTAGACTTGATGTCATGCTCATTTGGTGGAGGAGCACAATGAGGAAAGATGATATCGCTCGTAAACCATTAAGGCATTCGATCGTTCCTGGGGAGTCACTCGAAAGATCTGTCAACCCTTTCCAGGATTTTTTCAAAGAAAATGCCTTGACAAAACGTCCTAATCCCTCCGAATCTATTATAGAAAGAAATGGACATACAGAATTCGGGGTACCTCAAGCACGTCTTTTATATTAATTTATTTACATATATCTACGCTCGTCTCACCTGTCGCATCTCTTCTATCAGGTTCCGAAGAACCATCCAGCCATGTTCCAATTATCACCAGAAATATCACAGAAACCGAGACGGACCTGATAAGGAATATCGAGAAACATTTAACTTGACGTCACTTTGACTCCTCCACCATTTTCCAGACACTACTTACAGAAAGACCCAGTCCCTCATGGAAACCTCTATTGATGGTCGATTATCATGACAATTCTTTGGTTCCACGCTCACTTTAACCCCATTATCAGGATACACGTTTTCGACGGCTTTTGCCAAAATGTCCTCCACTTCTTTTGGCCCGCAAGATGCCGGGACACAGACGGCCCATTCTATCTTCGAGTACATTGATAGTGGCCAATTCCCCTGTACATGAAATGCTCTTAAAATGATGATTTTACCTCCAAATGTTGAAAAGGTAGTTTTTGAAAATATCACGTTCTACTCTTTCTACCAGCTGATTTGAACCATCCTGATCAGAATCGATCTCTCACCGTGAATTCCACCTCCTCCTTGCCTATACGGCCGCAAGTTGCCTTCTGCAGGTAATCGTGCACTTTGGGGTAATTTAATCGAAGCTTTTCCGTGTTGAATTTAATTGTCGATAAGCAGTACTGCGGTTTGACATTCGAGGGGGGTTCCACTGAAAGACATTCATCGAAGTCCCCCAGGACTCTCAAGTTTCCCATAAGGATCCCGGAAGGCATTTTCGCCGAGGAGTCCATCACTGGAAAATCCCTCGATATTAGGATCCCTTTATTTTCATTGTTTTCGTTATTTCGATTTACCACTGACTTTGGACTGCCCATTCCGTCATGTTCTCCAGACCCTGCAGGTACTCCTCCACGTCTCTTCGGCATGTCGCACTTAAATCCTTTGGCAAGGGCCTTGTTATCGATGACAATTGGGTGAACCAATTCACCCTTATCTTCGGACTTTTCGTGTCTTCGGCGCCCGGAAACTCCTGAACGCCATTAATTTCCTTACTAATTGGATCGACACAGATCGATTGATTGTATCCATCGCGAGAAACGTTCAATTTCCACCGATTTTCCGTGCTGGGTGGATTATGGTTGGTACTAACTCCTGATAACGCGAGAAATGTAATCAGCACCGTCAAATAATGCATTTCAACTGCAAAGAGAATTACCTTCATTCGGAGACAGGGGAGAAATCTTGAAGTTGTTATATAGTATCTGGACCAAAAGTCATCTTTAATATATGTAGTGACGTTTAGGTATGTATTGCATTCCCATATGCATATCACTGGAATCTAATAATTATTTATACTCTATTGATTAGAGTGCAAATGAAGATCCTTGAACTTTAAGCCTGCTGCTGATCTGCGATGACTTTTTAATGGCTGGAAATAGTTCTTTAGCACCCTGCGATCCTATAAATTATCTTCATTAATTTAACATTACTCATTAACCTTAATTGGAAAATTTATGTTACATATGTAGTCATTTATGTTAAATACGTTACTTCACGTAGCACGTCATGAAGCACTAATCGAAAGTAGAACATTAAAAATTAAGCAATAAGTTGTAGTACATAGGACACTGTATTAACTCTTCTGCGAGTTCGTCTTGCTATTATTCTTGCGATTACTATTACGCAACCTATGAAGGCCTTACCTTTTTTACTGTGCAAGACGTTTATAACACGTTTTACCATTTTAAAATTAATTTACCGTTTTACTTATATTTAGAAACTTGATAATTCTTCTGCCACGCTCTCTATCTATATAATCGATAGCCACCCGTAATGAGTGAAAATTAATTACCGAATCGTATTTCTCAAAATAACCTACGACCGCGTCATACACTGTTAAAAAAAAATCCTGTGCGGTCCTCGACCGGTAAATATGGATGTATCTTTGATATTTTTAACCATAATTGCCGAAATTCTACTGATCTATATATTAACTGGATATTTATCCCTCCCAACACGATGTGACTATTTTTCAAGGAATATCGAATTTGTGTAGATGAATGTTTAATAACCGTATCGTATTGACGGTCTACATGTTTTTATACAAAGGTATCGCACTTAAATCCTTTGGCAAGGGCCTTGTTATCGATGACAATTGGGCGAACCAATTCACCCTTATCTTCGGACTTTTCGTCTCTTCGGCGCCCGGAAACTCCTGAATGCCATTAATTTCCTGACTAATTGGATCGACCCTGATCGATTGATCGTATCCATCGCAAGAAACGTTGAATTTCCACCGACATCCTGTACTGGGAGGATTGTGATTGGCACTAACTCCTGATAACGCGAGAAATTTAATCAGCACCGTCAAATAATGCATTTCAACTGCAAGGAGAATTGCCTTCAATCTGAGACAGAGGAGAACTCTTTGTGTTATTATATAGTATCTGATACAAACGTCATCCTTTATGTATGTAGTGACGTGTAGGTGTGTATTGCATTCTCATCCATTAGGAAAAACATATCCCATAGAACAACCAGTTTTGTGCGTATGACTGCAGTACGATGATTTTTCCACAATGAATAGGTTACTTTGCAAATAATGATATCTGTGATAAGAGGCACTTAAACCTTACTGCAGAACTGAAGTTACTTAATTTGCAATTTCCGGAAGTAGTTCTAAAACACCACGCGATCCTCTAAATTGTCAAGTCCTTCTTTAGGACTTCCATATTTACGTGGTAAAATTTCAAATTACGTGATAAGCGTGTATATATTTGCCGCGAAACTCTACCGAGTATCTTGAAATAAAGTACACTATTTCAATGGCATAGAATTAAGGTTTACAGATATTGTATTCTTGCTCCGTAAATTGGACTTCTGAGAAATAATCAGAAATTACGTAGAGCAAAGGCCTCCCTTTTTTCGTAAAAACTGGAAATTTTTTAATTCCATTTCATTCAAGCCTATTTACCGGGAATGTATCACTAGGTATTACTCGAGGTAAAAAGAGACTCTAAAAACTACCGCACTATCTGTGGAACAGTGTTGTGAATTATTTCAAATAAAAAAAGCTAGATTACGTAAAAGGGTCTCCTTGATAAGAGGCATTTAAGACACGTGCTATAATTTGACACAATGGGGTCCACACACAAAAACACAATGGTCCTCGAAAACATCTTTATTCTTTTAACGAAAGGCGTGCCTGGTCAAATTAAAAAACGGAAGTTCTACACAAAGGTACAAAACCAAGGACGTGAAAAAGATGAAGACGAAGTCCCCTGTGAATTCTCGGATCTGTAACAGAAAGGGACGTTGAATTAATTTGGGTAAATCTTTTTGTGGTATTTTAATTATTTTTTTTTTTCAATGGTTTACTCACGGTTATATACATGTGAAGTTGCCTGGGTATCTGAAGTACTCCAACGTGGTACAAAAGAAGTGCCAAATGCGTCAGATAAACGGAGTAGCTTAATCTACCCGAATATCTGAACAATGTGCAAGAGAGAAATCTGTCTATGGCACCTGAAAGCCCAGATAGAAATTATTTATTATATATTATTTTTATGGGGCAGATAAAAGTAGAAAATTACGTAAACTGGAAAAACACTCGTTCTCCACTGTTTAATATGTTTTGATATCTTTATGATTGAAAATTATTATGCAATGGATTTCAAACATGAATACTTGTATATTAAAAATATGCCGTATACTTGTATACACAATTGTGTCGAATACAACTATGTACGGAATTTTGAAATATTGCATCTTGAAGAAACGTCATATAGAAGACGTATACTATACTTAGTATGGATATTCTTACCAGCGTTATCCATTGTACTTTTTTCACGCATATTAATACGTAATCTGTCTCGTATTTTCCATTCAATCTTTTAAATTTACGCCACCGAGTTTACGTAGTAACAGATATAAGCGAGAGAATGAGCGAGTGATAACGATTTATCCCAGGTCAACAGAAATCACTGATTAGGCGTTTCGTTATGTCAAAATGACATTATGGCGATAAACGAGCCAACTTACCACCATATCCAGTATGACAAGCATAAATGAGCCATGCTACGGCACAAGCCCATACAAATCTATGGAAACCACCATAGATTGCAGATTCCCAGACATTGTAGGTATGACCGACAGAAGTGATCTCCATGGCACCGTAAATGCAAGTATACATCGTGGCTAAAGACAAGGTCCAGCCAAAAATCACTTTGAGCTGTAAATAAAAATAAAACGTCCGATAAGAAAAATTGCCCACCTACTTTAGTACTGTAAATGATATTTTAAAGGACATACTTTACTCATGGTCACATTTTTACTGCCGTACAGGATGCTTCCCAAGAAAATCCCGATGATATAGGGAGAGGATCTGTTATGGGTTGCCATATAAACTCGATGACAGTATTCATTTAATACTGAATTCCTGTAAATAAAACATGCGTGTACGTATGAAATATTACAAAAGAATCGGTGCATGGCCGCATAGATTGGAAATGAAACTTCTATGCTAAAGAAAATGATTGTCGGTTATTCTTAACTTGTTCTTTGAAGAAGTGTCATTACACGTTGAGTACTGATTCGACCTGGCATAACGATATTAGCACATAAAGGTGATTACAAATAATTAACTGGAACTTCTTAAACGTGAATTTCTAATTAAATAACAAAAACGTGTAGGAAAATTGTGCCAGTACTGTTTCGCTTTTTCTTGCGCTTCCCTTCCTTATCATGATACGTATAGTACCGTGATAAGAGAAGTTTCACTTGGCAAGCATTGTTAGGTTTACAGAGATGGGTCTTACCGAACGGAGGGCACGTAAGTGCCGGGAAGTTCGTACAAGTACACTGTTAAGAATTGTGATAAAACCGAGAGGACCATTAGGAAAGCCGAGAGGAGTTTTCCGAAAAATCGCCACCTCCATAAAGGATAGACCAAGAAAGGTGCGGCCAAGAAGAGCTGCATATCTGCAGACAAGTACCAGGACTGCAGCATGCACTGGAAAATAAGAAAATTGCATCAAATTGGACATTCAATTTGCCTGATAAGAGGTCATGAAACGAACCATAAGGGCGCTGCTTATGAATCCTCATTTGTATCTCATATGTGCAGGACGCAATGACGAATGAAAAATACTTAAATATTAAACAAAGTTAAGTACATGCAATGTCTCAATGTTTGTCCGCATACATACGGCTAAATTAACCTGACGCATTGCTGATAAACAATTGCAACGTAGTTCATATCATAAATTATCCATACATTTTCAGTTCATAAATGTCGGTTCCGTCATAACTGACGTACGACTCTAGTATGCGGTGAATATATTGCTACAGCAATTTATGACAAAATTTACCGCGAACGTTTCTTCCAAATTTATTCTGCAATATGCGTACTTACATTGCAGACATTTCATGCAGGAAATTTTTTATAAATCGATTCTCCAAATCATATGATGATCATGAATCTCTATCTGGGAAGTTGCAAGTTCGAGGTCAGTACTTCTTCCGTCGTGTTAACGTCGTTCAATGTCGATTATTGCATTGTAATAATTGTTTATCCCCGGTACTTTTTGCCAAAGACGTGAAGCCTCATCACCTTGTAGTTATGAGATGCGTAATTATTGATGTACAATAGGTTTTGCCACCAATATTGCCTGCACGCCTCGCTGTTTCTTGTGACGTAGTAGTTCCAAGCCGGACCGCTGTCAAGGCGTTCGAAGATCGTCATGTAGAAGAGGATCACGAAGAGATATGCCGGTGTCAGTCTCATGTATCTCTGGACACAGGACCAAAAGATCCTGAAACGATCCTTTCCGAGATCCTTCATCACGTTGTAGGACCTTAGGAGCCCACTAACCAGGAGAAACGTGTCCACGTTGAAGTAGCTGTTCCACAGCAGATAGTAGACATAGTTATTGTGCGTCTGCAATAAATAATAAAACATTGTACAATGTACGTAGAATATCTAAGTTTAGTAGTTCTTGAATTAATTTTCAATTTAAGTAGTTCTTGCAGCGGCATTAGACATTTTTTTAAACTCCGACACTACTCGAGTCGAAATTTTAGTCTTATTTTAAACCTAAGTAAGACCTATTTTGGGCATGTTTCGCTTTTTTAAGTCCTACTATCAACATTGTCCTATTTAAAGTGATATGAAAGGGTCACTTTATACATTTTTTCCCATTTATCAGAATTTTCCAAATTTCAATTCGCTCGGTTTTCTTTCGTTTCATGTATCATTTATCTTCTTGCTGTCAGTGAACAAAATATTAATTAAAATATTAAACGTATCGGCGAAGAAAGACCAAAGAATTCATTTTCTGCGCAGAAGAATATCTGCACCAAATGTAACTGAATCATTATCCACTGGCAATCATCGCGATAATTGTATAATGATGGTACAAGCTTGTTCTTGGCGTAGAAAAAAAAAACATTTCAGCGGCATTTTCGACCTATCAGAATTTCATTCCATCGATTACGATCTGTAATAGTCCGTGGAATCCATACTCGGTGATGCTGTCCTGTAATTATGCAAATGCAAATTGATGTTGTCTCTAGGAAGTACCTTACTCCAACCATGCGTAAAGAACGAAAAGTGGCTTCTACGTTTGCCAGAGTTTTTCCACTGTATTTTCTTTTTTTTTCATATTTCGTTTTATTGCTATTCCCGGCTCTACGTACCCGAAAAGTTTCCATCTTATTAGCATATGGCGATTGGCTGATCAGAACGAATTGGTGCGTCATCACGACCCATATAGTCGAGAGAGATCGAACTCCATCGAGGCAGGTGATCGAATCTCGAGGTTGAACCTCCAGGTCGACCAGTCTCCTCCAGTTCTCCAGCAAAGAGAAGGAAGAGCAAAAACGACTGACAGGACTCTTCATTTCTTCAAAAAGAAAAAGAAACATTTAAAAGTGCATTTTTTCCATTTTTTTCATCTTTCAGAAATCAAGCTCCTTACTTTCTGCCCCGGCGACGTAGAAGTAAATTGTCGAGGTCAAGATTACGAGCACCAGTGCCAGGAAAATTGCGCTGAAAGAATATTGCGATGAAACAGATTTTATTAATGATTATTAATTATTAATGCATTTTTTTCCTCGCAAACGCCCTTACGCATTCGGTACTGCTGACTTTGGGCGTAATTATTTAATATTTGTTTATGGTACTTTTATTTCACTTCATGTGTCAGTAATCAAAGTCAGAGAGGACGCAATAACAAAAGCGTTTACGTATTAATTGAAGGACATACATGACTGATGCACTTGGCTTTGTGCTTTGATTTCAGTATTTTTTGTAGGGAGAAGCATAATGTGGATCTAAATACTGTTTTTTGTTTTTCAAAGTGGGGATTCGCAACGACCATGTGCAATGGCGGACATGAATGCCTTCCCTGCAGATACGGCATCGCCTGTGCACGATGGGAGGGCATTGATGTCTCCCAGTGTACTTGGCGAGGTTTTTTTACACGGAGGTGGGTTTGTAGGGGATTAAAGGACATACATGACGAAGAAGTCCAGGATCTCGAGAGGCCTTCCAGAAGATCTCGTGTAACATCTGCTGTCATCCAACATCACTGTAATGTTCATTCCGGTGTCAGAAGTCATGCGACTAATTGCGACCAAGCCCAACTTGCGGGCGTCCTCGGAAGAGCAAGTGGAGGGAAGGCAAAGGGCATACTCTCCGAAGGAATAAATAGGTAATACGTGAGTACCCTGATGACAATCCAAAGTGAAGGTATGAAATGTGAGATAATAAATTTTTTTTACCGGAAAAAAATAATTATTTATCCAGAGGCTTACCTCCAGCCAGTCCTCGCCGATTTCCAGGGGCCTTCTACTGGCGGTCACGATGTCGATTAATTTTTCCAAATGCTCAAGATTTTCCCCGAATGTGGAAAACTCCAGCTTCAGCAGGCAGTACTTCCCGTGGTGTTTCCCCTCAGGGTGGCGAAGTCTGACACATTGGTCGAAATTTCCCAGTAGACGTATGTTTCCCGAAAAAGCTCCCGATGGGAACTTCGAGCTCGCGTCCATCACTTGAAGGAAATTCGTCGACATTTTTACAGGACTCTTAAACGCTATTGCAGGTAATTTTTTGGTTTTCCATTGTTTGTACTAACTGCTTACGGCCCATGTTTCCAGGTGTTTAAGCTCCTGCAGGTACTCCAGAACGTGGCCTCTGCAGATCTCGCCGAGTCCCTCGGGAATCGGGTCCATGTAAGATGTCACCTGAGTTACCCAATCCAATTGTCGAGTACTTCTTCCGGATGTGACGGTGAAACTTGCCATAAGTATTACGCATAATTTCGATAGGATTTCCATTCGACTCTTTCCTGCAAAGAAAGTGACTTTAGCTGTTCGCTCTCCCTTTCTTTGAAAATCGCTTCGGGCGATCAAAGTAGTTTCGCCTCGAGACTTCAATCTAGGATTACATAATTTCCTTGATAATTAATTGAGAAAAAATGTATAATCTCCTCCTTTCGCCTTTGAATCAGACTTATGTAATTCCTTGATACATTAATTTATAAAGTTATTAAACCTTCTCTCTGAAATTCCTAGATGATGATGCATAAGTAGATAATCTGGGAGATGAAACTAAAACTAAACTAACTAAAGTCTGATGATAATTTATTCATTTTCCGATATTCCCTGAGAGCGAAAACAATCATTTCGTATCGTAAAATAGCATGCAAAGTAGGCTTGCAAGATATTTAAACCATTCGCAAATGTCTATTAACCATTCTCTGATAAAGATAGCTAAAAGGAATAAAAATCTGATAATAAACCATTACTCCAAGATTTGGCGAAATCGAGAAATAATTTAGCATTCCGAAACTTGGAAAATAGACGCAAAACATTTGGGACGAAAATAACTATTATCGGATAAAAGGAAGGTAATGGGACTAAAAATTCGATAATAAATGACTAATCCAAGATTTCGTTAAGCCTAAAAATAACTTTGTATTCTCGGAAAATAGATTCAAAAAAACTCGGGACGTAAAAATGACCGTCTAAAATTAATGAGAAATCGCGAAGTAGGGGAAAAAGAAGCGTCCATTGTTGGCCGGTTGTGACCACAGATCGTTTTGAGCGACAAATGGAGAAATAGGTAAAATAGAGAAGTGGCAAAAAAGGAGTGTCCAGGTCACTCGCAGAGCACAGTCACTATGGCACAGGTAACTTTCGCTTTCTAGCAAACGAGTCCTAAGAATTTCTACGTAACGTGGATCCGCCGATTTACGCCGACTCCCCTTTCGATCTCATCTGAAACCTGTTGAGCGAGTTAACAAACGTGTAAACGTTGCAGGTTTACCAAGCCGCTCATCGCACTCTTGGATCCAGGTTGACCAATCCAGGTGACATTCGATTTACAATTACGATGTCGCACCGATGACGCGTCATTGTCATGGAACGGTGTTTCTTGTTTTCGGACTTCGATTTTCAGGAAACTTCTCGGTACTCGCATCCTGATTACGCAAAACCGTCTAACACGTTTTCAAGTTAATCGAAATCGCATTCAGATGCGACAAGAAGATATTTCAAGGAAAAAAAGTGAAGATAAGTACAGTGAGAAAAAAAAAATTCATTGAGCCGAAGAAGCGTTTCTTTGAATGGTTCAAGTGAATCGAAATCTCCTTCAAATGCGACAAGATAATTAAAGGAAAATAATAAAGATAAGTACACTGAGAGAAGATTCATCGAACCAAAGGATTTCATTTTTCTGCATTTATCCCGGACAAGCGCCAAAAAATGAAATTTTCTTCGAAAAACAAAATTACGCAAAACCGTCTAACGCGTTTTCGAGTGAACTGAAATCCCATTCAGATGGACAAGATAATTAAAGGAAAATAATAAAGATAAGTAGACCGAGAGAGGATTCATCGAACCAAAGAATTTCATTTTTCTGCATTTATCCCGGACAAGCGCCAAAGAATGAAATTTTCTTCTATAAAAAAGATTTCATGAGTTTCAAGAGCTGCATAAAAATTGCGTGTTAAAGTGTGAAATTATTCCGTGCCAGCCAGTTTGAAGAAAAGTTTAATAAATACCTTCACGTTCCGATATACATATACAGAATGACTCATTCATATCACCGTGAGAAGTTTTATATCAAAGAGCTTGAAAAAAAAAATTCATTTCAAGCAAGTCTGTTTAATTTTATGTGCGTAAAGAATTTCTAATGCTTATGGATAGCGTGTGAAAAGGTTTAGAGACGGACTTTTCATGATTCTGAATTTTTTTGCGTAATTTTTCCAAGTACCTCGACGCCCGAGGAAACATTTGCGTCGACGCGTTAAGAGCAATTGTCTATTTGCACTTTTTCACAATTATTTATGCAAGGGGCCCCGAAAGGCAAACTCACGTCAGACTTGTGGGAGAAGGAGGGTGTCCTCTTCTTTTTCGAATATTTCCGCTCGCCAAGGTGCCTCTTGGTCTCCTCCAAAAGGACGGCTGCAGTCCGTTGCACTTGTCGGCGTATCTTGAAAATGTCACCAGCCGAACTAGCCGCGCCACGGAAGAGACATTGCAAAATTCGCTGAGCGTAGCACATTTTGCCAATTCGTGGCGAACAGGGGCGAACAGCTTAGGCCGATAAGAAGTGCACCGACGAGTGACGACCCAGCGTTAAAAAACGCAAAATCAGACGCACCTTTGTTGAGGAGAGTTAAATAAACGAGGACATTCGGCGCGGGTTGAAAAAAAAGAAAAGAAAGAAAAAAAAAGAGATTCCGGGAAGCGCGACTTGTTGAGATGCAAATTCGCCGGGACGACTTAAACTTTTTCCATTCCTCCTCGACTTATTCGACGAGGAGTTTTGGGACGATTCCACGATCGCTAATTTATGCCACGTGACTACGCGTCATCTGTGGTTTAGTTAATTTTTTTCCTTGTCCGCGGGTTCTCGGCGATAAATGTTAGAAATTCATTTAGGGAATCGGGGGAATTATTAAAGTCGAACTATGACAGAAATGCGGCCTTTGTGTTTCAGCAAGAATGAGACACAAGCTTATAATCTTTAATGAGAGATCATTTTCAGGAAGTGGGACGATTCGAAATATGGTTTTCAAATTACCTCCTAATAAGGGAGAAAAGTTGCAATTATTGAAAAAAATTGTCAAACTTCTTCTCTTTTCTAGTTTCCAAACCACCTCAGCTTTTCATTTTAATTATATTTTCCAGGAGTCATATCTTAAAAAAAAGTCATACATGTCCAGCCTCCCTAAATCTGCCATTTTAAAAAATTTGAAAACCTGTCTTACATTAAATTATCCATCAGACATGAACTAAAACAGCCCCGTAAGCAAATATTTCCCACACAACATCATTTCTCCTAAACTCGCTCCGATTAAACCGCATTTCACAGCCCACTAACTCCATTAAATCTGACACAACACGAAGTAATTAACTAACAAACTGGGGTTAATCAAGAACAAATAACGGAAACATTATTATAAAAATACATTATTGGGTATCCCTAAAACATAGTTGCATTAAAATATTCCTTGAGGAAGACTAGTGAAGAATTTTGGAGAGCCAAGAAGAGAGGAACCCGATCCTTGGACCCGCCCCACGGGAGGCCAAGAAAGGACCTTCTTTCCCCCATGTCCAGAGAAACCGGAAACGCAATACCGACGCATCAAGCAAATGCGTAGACCTGATAATCGCAACGGTGGAGAGGTCGACAGGTTTAGCTCGGAATGGGAGAGAGGAAAAAGGATGAATTCCTTCGAAAGACCAGTTCACCCCACCGCGTCGGATTAAAACTCCTTTCCCTTAATCGGCGGCGCAGGATCCAGGGGAAAGGAGCAATCGGCGAGCCCGTCCCAGGGGAAAGTGGACGTCCATTGGAGACCCATCAAGCCCCGGCAAGAATCATTGCTGGATACGTCGGCGCAATTCCGCCGAAACTGCTGACTCGCCGAAAAGCCACGGCGAACGCACGAGTAGCGCGTTTTGGGGCCGAGTTATCAGCCGCGAGTGATTCCGCCTCCAGTGACACCGATTTCGACGTCTTCGAGTCCTTGGGAAGGAAACCAGGCCCGACTTGACCGACAGGTCTCATCCTGGGACCGGAAGGAGCAAGTGCCGACCCGGAAGAGGACTGGACTTCCCGGCGCCGGAGGTGCGACTCGGCCAAGAAGTTCCGAAATCCGGCTGTCGCCGCAGGTGTCGTCACCGGTGACGCAAAGAAATCCCAAATATTATCTTTCGACGTCAAAAAACGAGTCTCGGAAGTCCTCAGGAATGGCACCCTGAAGAGACAGTCGCGGAGGAGTCGGAGGAGCGCGCGGATGCCGACTGGCGCAGCCTCCGCGGGCGGTCAGCTGATTTTGACAGCTCGGTCACGTGACGGCCCACGTGGTCCTGGACCTCTCCCTCGGGTTTCCCTGGATCTCCGGCCAGAAGAGTGATGTCTAGGTACTAGGACAAGGAAACCGGGAAAAGTATAAATAATTAGATTGGGTGAAGTAATATCGAGTATAATGGCGCAAGAAGAGGGGTGATATCGCCTGAAATCTCCGGGGAAACGTCCAGGAAAAGGAGTCGCAGGATCGGCTAAAGACCAATCATCGTGCTCGGTTTTCTCGTGGAGGTAGAACACCCTGAAGAAGATGTCGCTGGGTATTTATCCAGAGATTTGTTTGTTCGGCCGTTTTATTTAATCTCTGTCTATCGATTGAACTATTGGAGGGGTTGAAGAGGATATTTGGTGGTCGGTCAAAATGGCGAACTTGGTACTTGTTGCGACCGTCCTGGCTGTGCCGGGGATTTTCGCGGACAGTAAGAACATCCTGAAGATCGACTCTCCTACGATGGTTCGCCAGATGGACTCCGGCATGACCTATGACAATTATTATGAGAACATGTTGCCTCTGCTCTCGAGGGATCTGAGTCTTATGGAACAGGCTATCGGCATGATCGAAGACAGCACCTGCAGGGACCACTGTCAGATGATTCTTCAGGGTCTGCATAATTTAACTGCTTGGTCTGTCAAGTTTTATGACGCCTCTGGGAAGTTCCCTGTGGGAGTGCTGGGGGGGTCCGTGTACGAGCTGGGGAACTTCGACGAATGCCTTGGTATCGGGGGTGATAACGACCCTGAAGATGCCCCTGAAGGAGTCAGGTACAGTTCTGAATGCGATCCAAGGAGGATGACAAAATACCGGAAAAATTACGGCACCCTCTTGTGACATAGTACTCGAAATGCGGTTTCGGCTTAACGTGCATTGTTAACAATTTTTAAATATTTTGAGCCCCGTCGAACACAAATGTTCAATATATCATGAAGAACATGTATTATTTAGATCATATATTTCTACGGGAGAATTTATATAACTGTATTGAATTTTTTGGAAACATGAGTAAAGGAATCGGTACAGATGTTATTAAATGTAGCATGACGCGCGTACTCAAAATACATGCAATTGTGTATGTGTATGTGATCGAAAACCAGTATATAAAAGTATTAGAGTTGTACACATGTCTTATGACTGTCGTACACTCGTATATGTACTTCCATTCTCAATTGTATGAAAGGTTATTTTACAAAAGGTTTCGAAATGGAATATACATGCCCTCTGAAATTCATGTACTTGAATACTGAAATTTTGAAATGTTAACTAGATGTAGATTATATTTCGAAAAGATTTTATTAACGGCGTATAAATGGCTTTTTATAAATTCTCAATAAACTTTTCGTAAATTCCTGATAAGTTTTCCAGAAAAGTTCTCGAGAAATTTTCGCACGATCGGTGGCAAATAATTTTTTTCGTTACTTTCTACTGTTTAACATTAATTTCCGAACTTTGGGGTCAGGGGTCAGTATTGCCTCGGGGAAGTCGGAGTTAACGCCCCCGAGGTCTACTTGAACCAGAACGACTCCATGTGGAGGTACTTCAAGGACACCGGGAAACGTTATCACGAGTTTATCTCGAAGCTCTACTGGGGTATCTGCGTCCCAGCTTCCTGCTCCTCGAAGGACGTCGAAGACGTCATCAGAAGAGTCCTTGCAGTGGCTTTCAGCGGGTCCAGACTGAAACTCTCCCCAAGGATTCCTGAGAAATCCTGCTACAAACACGAAGACACCCCTGTAGACGGGGCCGATGTGACATACCTGTAAGTAATGTCCATAATCCATTACAAGGACCTAAACAGTAATATTTATTATAAACGAAAAAAAAAAAATAGCTGCTTTTTGGAAGTGAAACTTCTAGAGAATTATTCAAATGAAGCATCTTATGGAACGGTAGTACAGAGAAAGTTCCGCTTAAAAAAGTGAAGTGCCTCTTTCTGCGGTTAATTACCACTCATATTCATTTTATCTCTTGGCATTAACACTATTTGTTTTTACATTTTCCTTAGTGTTACTTAAACTCAATTTGTTGTCTTAGAAATCACGTATCGATTTCTTTTCCATCAATCTGAATTATTCTGTGATGTATGAAATTTCGATGGAAAATTGGAAAAATCGGAGAAAAGATCGAGTGGAATTTTTCTGTTGGAAGGAATCGGGATGGGAAAGTTAATGAAACTAATTTGGATTTCAGGGTGTTTATTGTGGGAGTCGCAACTCTTAGTCTCATGGGCACGATTTATCACATCTTGTGTCTGAGAAATCGAGGAGAGGTCCACAAAGGGTTGATGCCGCAAATCCTCCTGCTGTTTTCCATGCTCTCGAACACGATGAAGTTGTTGGGCCCGGCGAACAAGGACGAGCTTAACCTGGACTGCATATACGGAATCAGATTCATCTCGATGGCGCTGATAATATGCGGCCACGTCATCATCTTCGTCGTAGGTGGGCCCATGATGAACCGAAATTTCCTGGACGAGGTAAGAGCCGCAAGTAGGGCTGCAAGTCGGGGAATTAACTGGGATTTCAGAGTAATCGTTTCAGGCCGTGCCCCGGGTGGAGAACTCCATCTTCGTGAACAACGCCCTGCTGGTCGACACCTTCCTCTTCATCAGCGGTTTCCTCTTCAGCAGGCTCCTCCTGAAGGAGCTTGACAGAAGGAAATCTATAAACTTCGTCGTGGTGTACCTGTACAGGTTCCTGAGGTTCGTCTTTGCCCTCCCTAAGACCCTAGTAGCACAAAATATTTCTCCTATATTTTCTATATATTTAACGAATATTCGTTCTTTTTCTTTTTTTTTTGCGTATGTGATAACGAGAGATTTTATCTTACTCGGTTTAGATTGACCCCGGCTTATTTGGTGGTCGTTGGACTTTATGTCACCTGGTTGAACCGATTGGATGCTGGACCCCTCTGGTCAAGGATGATCACCGAGAGGGAGAGATGCCGCACTTCCTGGTGGGCGAACATCCTCTACATCAACAATTACGTTAGCACTGATAATATTGTAAGGAATATTCCCGAAGTAATATATAATTATTGAGGTTGATAAGCACATTGGACATGGCCAGGCCAATACAATCAGAAAGAAGTCAACTTCATCCTAAATCTGCACAAACGTGAGGAAAGAGTAATCCCTGGTAACGCGGAATTTATTTCCGCTCACCTGAAGGTCGGTAATTATTTCCGAACATACATTACTTACGCCTGCATCATTAGCTCTGTTTATATCGTCATCCCACTCATAACCGATGCCACAGAATATTCTAAACTGGATCAGAGCAGCTCCAGGATGACTTATGGCTGACCGGTCCTTCTTCATGGTTTCAGTGCATGTTCCAATCCTGGTACCTAGCAGCAGACACGCAGCTCTTCATCCTCGCCCCTCTGGTGGTTTATCCCCTCTGGAGGTGGAGAAAATGGGGAGAACACATCCTGGCGACTGTCATCAGCGTATCCTTCTTGACACCGTTCATCGACACCCTGGTGAACGCTCGGGACCCAACCATGATGGCCTACACCTCGTAAGGATCAGAACTGCTGATGAGAATAAAAAAAAGATCCTGCAATTTTTTCCTAGTAATGTTTGATAACGTTTCATTTTTTATCTCGCCAGGGAATTAAAGGACCTAACAAGGAACCAATATTATACCGCGAGTTACATCAAGACTCACATCAAAGCAATGGCCTACGTCTTCGGATTGGCTTTCGGGTACATCCTGTACCGCGTGCAGACATCAGGATACACCTTCAGCAAGGTGACGGTCCAATTCGATGAGCCAATTAATTTCATACCTCATCTAACCGTGGTTAACGATTTTTACCGCTCTTTCAGAACGCAGTGAGGTGCGGCTGGTTGATGGGCACGACTTTGTTACTGGCGGCCATGTTCTCCATCAGCCTGTTTTACGGACCTCGGAAATATTTCACGAGCATAGAGGCTGCCTTCTTCGCCTCCTTGCACAGGGCCTTCTGGTCCATTGGTACAGGATGGGTGCTGATAGCTTGCATTACCAATAACGCGGGTAATCCACTTTTTACGAGCCAGGAAAGGTCGCTATCAGAGCGCACTCTGTTTATGAAAGTTCGTTTACGTAGCGGGGATTTCTTAAGGAATTAAGTATAAACGAGGAATTAAAGGAACATCGTCTTCAGGACCAGTAGGTAACATCCTGAAGTGGAGAGCCTTCGTGCCCCTGAGTCGACTGACCTACTGTGCCTACCTGGTGAACGGACTCGTCGAATTGCACGCGATTTCGACTATCAGGTCCCCGGAGTACCTAAGCAAATATGCCCTGGTCAGTAGACACGTCCAAGGTGAATTAAATATAAATCCATAATTAATTGTAACATTGTTCAGATGGGCAAAATGTTCTCCCACATGTCGGTGACCTTCCTGATGGCCATGGTCCTGTCGGTGATCTTCGAATCGCCCATCATCGCCCTGGAGAAGCTGCTACTTCGCGAGGGTACCTATCAATGCGTGTAAAGATGGTTGGTTAAAGGAAAGGAATGATTTGTATTACGTCTCCACAGAGAAGAAGAGGCGCTCCCACCAGAAGGAGCAGAAAACGGAAGAGACGAGCTCGACGACGGCCTGAATCGTCGGAAATGGCAGAGTCTCTAGAAGCGTTGGAGAGGAAAGAAAAGGCGAGAGGCGTTCTTCTTCCAGAAATTTATTAGCCTAGAAGAGTACGTTAACAGACACTCCGTTCCTCAGAGCCCTCATCGGGCTGCCGGAAGCTCTTCTCAGAAGAAGACCAGTCTTCCCGGTCGGGATTCCGGGATCCAGGGTGACCTGGGCCGCGAGACCTCCTGGGCCGCGTTCTCCGGATCGTCCTTGAAGCTTTTGCTCGGCGCTTTCCGTCTCCTTCGCCCTTCAGGTTTCCTCTTGTTCCCAGTTCCAACTAGTCTCCCTGAACCGCCTCCTCTGGTGCTGAGCGCTGGAGGATTGGTCGTCATCAGTGGACCCCTCGAGGTTCGAGGACCTCTCCTCGGTGCTCGACCTGGACCTTGAAGAAGCCTCTTCAGGGTCGGGACGAGCGACCTCCGCGACGCCGACTTCTTCCCCGGCGACGTCCTCGTCCGTGGACTGTCCTCCGGCAGGTTTCCTCTTCTCTCCTTCTTCCTTCCTCGACGAGGACGCCCCTTCAGGGTGCTGCTTGTCTTCGGACTTCCCGGTCAGCCCTGAAGAGCCGTCCTCCTCGGAGCGCGACTTCTGCAGCTGCCAGGCTTTCTTAAACGGATGCTCCTGCTCCTGCTCCATCAGCTTCGGTCTTTCCGGCAGGAGGAACTCAGGGTCCTCTTCGCTGGCCTGGCTCTTGATAATGGACTCTCTCTTGAAGAGCCCCGAGGGAGGTCTAGGCGTGGACTCTGATATCTCCTCTCTGACCAGGTTCCATCCGGAATCCATCTCTTCCTCCATTTCCTCCTCTATCTCTGGCTCCTCTCTCGACAGCCTGCTCAGATCTCGAAGAGACACCTTCTTGCTCTCTTTCTTCAGCACGAAGTCGTAGGTGGAGACGTCGTCGTCGTCCTCGGTGGAGGTGATCTGGCTACCGGTTAAGGATCTTCTCCTGGCTTCGGGTTCCCAGGTCTCCTCCCCCTGGACGTCTTCCCGTAACGGTGGACCCTTTTCCCTGTAGCTTCTTTCTCGGGGACTGTAGGGGTCCTCGTCTTCGGGTTCGCTGGGCTCCAAGGACGAACCTTGAGGAGGTCCCCTCGGCACCCTGCTGATGGTCCACGTGTCGAGGCCGCTTATTTCATCGGTGTCTTTCAGCAGAGCGATCTTCCCCTCTGCTGATGATCTTCTCCTCAGGTTCCAGTGGTCCTCTTCGGGTCTGGCCTCGTGTTCCCTGGAGAGCTTCTCGGCGAGCCTCCGTTCCCTTAATTTTAATTCCTGCTCCCAGTTCTCCTCGTCGCTGACCCTGGGCTCCTCGGACGACTGCTTCCTCTCTACTCTAGGTCGTCTCCTCGAAGAGGTCTCCTCTTCAGACCCTGAAGAGACCGTCCTCCTCGGTTCCACGGACCTCGACAGTCGCGGAGATCTCGACTGTTGACTCTCTGTGGACTTCACCGAGGACCTGTTGCTTTCGGGACCTCTGGAGACGGACCTCTCTCGTCTCACGAACTCCCAGGAAGGCGTCTCCTCAGGGTCTCTAGGAGCCGGCATTCTTCCTCTAGACTCCGACCTCTCTCTTCTGTGCACCTGCCGATTCTTCGAGTCTTCCAGTTCCCTCGAATAAGGTCTTCTGCTCTCTAAAGACGATCTCGTCCTGGACGGTGGTCTTTCACTCCTTGGAGGCACCTCTTCGTCCTCACTTGGAGAAGATATCCTGATCTCGACTCCTCGAGACTCTGACCTCTTCTCTCTTCTCGCTCTCGATTCTCTCTCCTGCTGGATCCACCTCGACTCTCTCTCATCCTCATCGGAATAGTCCTCTGGTGGTGCTCGCTGGTTGCTTCTACTTCTACCTTTTCCTACGACCTCTTCGTCTTCATCTTCTGGAGTTCGTCCTCTGGGTCTCCTGGAGACGTCCCAGGAAAGGGCATCCTCTCTGTCGTACGCGATGAAGGACATCCTTCGAGGGTCCTGCCGTTTCGATTTGAAGACGATCCTGGGAGCCTCCTCTTCGGGGTCCTCGAGGTCCTCTTTGGTACCGCCTTTTATGTCCTTCTGCCAGTCCCAACCCGTGGAGTCGATCTCGTCCTCGGCGAACTCCTTTGGCCCATTTTTCGTTTCTTCTTCTTCTTCTTCAGGTCCTTTTTCCCCGGATGGCCCCATGACCAGTCCGTCAGTGCACTCCATGATGACGCTCTTCACTTCTTGCATCGGTATGTCGAAGAGCAATGTCAACACGATCGAGAACGCGATCACAGTTCCAAATTCCAGGGGGTCGATCTTAAAAAAAAGATTTTCAAATTTTACAATTCAGGCTGCTCGAACGTCAAATCGCTACGATTCATCGTTATGCTCGTAGCGACCTTAAGGTGATATGAAAGTGGCCTCTAAAAAGTCAATCGTTTATGATACTTTTCTTCCAACTTTACAACGTAAATATATCATCATAAGGAAGCTCCTGACACCCATGAAATTACATTTTTTTTTCATTAAAAAATGTTTAAATGTCTATAAACAAATTTTTTTATTTCAATTTCCTGAGTGTCGGAACCTTCCTTACGGCCTCCGTGTTCACGTTGTGAAATTTAAAACGATTTGATAAACCCAGTTAAAGAAAGTTTCATAAACAAGTCCTCTTTAACGCCACTTTCACATCGCTGTAAGGTAGCGTCATAAGAGTCAATCATTTATAATATTTTTTTTCCGGACTCGGAGCACCGAATCGTATGAAATTTTACCACATAATTGTGAAGGCTCTAAAGAATTTTACCGCATTCATTCTAATAGAATGCCCTAACAAGGGTTTCATATTCACATGGTAAGTTTTCAAATGATTCGGTACACTCAGACTTCACTTTCGCATCACCTTAACCCTTTTAGTGCAGAAGTCATTAGCACTTGTAAAACAACAATACATCATTGGTCCGCACTAAAAGGGTTAAGGAACCTGAAGAGTCAATGGAAGGGAATTTTTCCTACTTCGAGGTCTACTTACGATTGAGTAAATATTGAACTCGGTTGAGTATCTCGTGGTCCCGACATTGTAAAAGAACACCGCGAACTGGGTAAGATAAACCGCGTAGGAGATCCTGCTGAAGACCACCAGCCAGTGACTGGAGAGAAGATCGTTGAGGAAACCTAAAAAGGTGTCTAATGTTAATATCAGAGCTATCTAGATTAAGAATAGAGACTAGAATCAACAACAAAGGCTCAATGTATTGTATAATAATAGCTGTAAGTTTATGAAATATAATTTTTGTACTCCTTGATGACGTGAGACATGTATCAAATGCGAAGTTGGGATAGAGAAGAGGTGGTTGAGGAGGTTGTTGATTAACCCTTAGAACACGGAGGCATTTCGACATATGGGCGAAATTCGTCTGACCGTGCAGGGAATATTGGACCAAACGTCGGGCGCCTTTAGGCGCTCTTAGTAGCCAAAGGGTTGGGATAGAGAAGAGGAACGCCACGAGGAGGTTGATGATGATGAGGAGGGAAGACTTTTGGGGGCATATCTGACGTCTGACCTCCGTTATTGATGAAACAGGCGAATATCAGCCGTGGGGAGATACATGAATGCGAGATTAACCCATTGAACCCCTTTTCGACATATGGGCGAAATTCCTCTGACCGTGCAGGGAATATTGGACCAAACGTCGGGCGCCTCTAGACGCTTTTAGTAGCCAAATGGTTAGGATGGAGAAGACGAACGCCACGAGGAGGTTGATGATGATGAGGAGGGAAGACTTTTGGGGGTTTATCTAACGTCAGACCTCCGTTATTGGTGAAACAGGCGAATATCAGCCAGCACAGTGCCAAAGCCCAGGACACTGGTGAGATCACGGCGTAATGGGTCGCCTCTTCGGCATCGTACACGTAATCTCTTCTGGCGAGCTTCCAAGGTGAGAACAGTGACCAGGACCCCAAGGCCAGCGCAATAATCCATCCCGTGACCACGAGCGCCTGAAACGAGACGACAACTCCATTCTCCAATTCCTCGAAGCAATTCGAGCCAAGAGAAGTCATAAAAAGAGATGCCAAAAGTGTCCGGGACACGTCACCTTGTGGATCTTCAGGTTCCTCCCCGTGTACTGCAACAGGACCCCGAGTCCAACTCCAAAAAGATATGGAGTCGCTCTGTGCAGTGACAATGCGTACGTCATATTCGCAGTCTTATAAAGATGCCTGGCCCTGAAATGCGAGACAATGAGAGGCCTGAGGACATATTTAAATACGGGTACATGAAATAGAAATTGAACACGGAGAAAAGTAGACGGCTTAAGTACCCCGATCACCTAACAGGACATATTCCCTGGGGAATTACGTAGTTTATTAATTTTTTCCTCATTTCTTCAGGGTCCGGATTAGATTTCTACGCGCCAAAATTACATTTGCATACATCAAAGACGACGCCAACATCAGAAATAGTTGTAGGGAAGAAGTTCATTAAGGAAGAAACCTTCCTAAACTACGCATTGTTGGCACGTTCGAGCAAATGAGCGATGTCGTAGGTAAAAAATAATACTGCGACCAGGGATAGAATTTCTATTGCATTTGTTGAAGTAGGATCTCTTGTTAGGACTGTTAATAAATTTTTCTGCGCGAGGGTTTCGTCCTGGTAGGTGATCGAGCCAGGTGGTACCACACTCAGGAGTGATGTTTCCTCCGTGGACTCACGTCATCCCGTGGAAAATCACGAGTGAGAGGGAATTGTTCATCGTGGCGAAGTATCGGAAGGTGGCCGACAATTGGAGCAGGAAGAATATCACGAGGATCCCGAGGACGGGTCTGCAGAACAAGAAGAAGACCAACATCGGCGCCAGCAAGCTCAGCTGCATGTCCAGTGCGAGCTGATGAGTGTGTGTGGCGCACTAAAAGGAGACAAGGGATGAAATCCCACCCCCAGGTCCTGAAGACTATCTTGAGGAGGGACATTGGACTTGTTACCATTTCCTCAAAGGGAAAGAAATTTTGGATGTATAGCAGATTCGTCCAGAAATTCTTCTTGCACAGATCAGCATTGGTCGTGATGACACTGTGCCACTGGGGACCGTTTCCAATGTGCTCCATGACGTATCCGTACCAAAAGACGACCACGACGAGGGCAGGAGTGAGTCTGAAATCCGAAAAACGAGAAGAAATCCACCTTGAAGGATCCATTCAATTCTCAGGAAAATCGACGCGCGTTAGAAGTCATACCATTAGATCAAAGGGAATTATTAAATGGTATACATAACACCTCAAGAAATCCCGGCACTCTTCTGCTGAATCCAAGTTCTAACATCTGATTCTCCATTACACCGTATCATAAGAAGTTTCATTAATAAGAAATGATTATTGTCGAGGGGTTATTCGTTTTCCGAGGCCGCAGGGTATTACCTGATGTACCTCGCGACGAATCGGCAAAACCACCTGATCTCACCGCGGTTCTTCAAGTCCTTCGCCATGTTGTACGCTGAGAGGACGCCGCTGAGGAGCAA
This sequence comes from Orussus abietinus, assembly GCF_000612105.2. NCBI lineage: Eukaryota > Metazoa > Arthropoda > Insecta > Hymenoptera > Orussidae > Orussus > Orussus abietinus. The sequence continues at coordinate 11,316 of NW_019394768.1, read as the reverse complement.
GAAGCAATCCGTGTAAACCAAGGAGACTCTCAGGACGGAGGTGAGCGGACTGTTCGCAACCTGTTCACCAAGACGACGTAGTCGAGGACAATTAAAGATCATCGCCGGACACACCCTGAAGAGCTTTCCGTACCTCGGTCAACCGGGCACGGTTGGCAAACGGTATCCTGGAGATGGGGATGAGCCTATGGGCGACATAAAGGACGACAGTAGAAATGGCCCTGATTCCATGGATGCAGCTGATCTCGTCGGTGACTTCGGCATCGGTCTGCATCAAGGTCTTCGTGGTCCTCTTCAAGGAAAAGGCCATGATTATCCTCTCCGAATAAGTCCCTGGAAAGGGAAGTGCGTAAGCGTTTCTTCGATTATGGTCTTCCTGATTTTGGAGGTACCTTTTCCTTCCAAGGTCAGGCAATGGTCCCGCAGCGTCGCCACGAAGACCAGACAGACGGCCACGGCGTAAAAGTATCTGCAAGATAGACCAGGGAAGCTATTTCGATATCGTGGAAAGAGCGGAATTAATCTAGTCCAAGGCCAAGGCTCGATCCCCTCCCTGAGGATCCCTTCTTGAGCAACGAGGACAGTGCTCCCTCCGCGACCTCGAACCAGCTATTCTGGTACCACTGGATAAGCCTCCTCGTGGGACCCCATATCCTCGAACCCGAGGTAAGCCTTGGACTTGCTTCCAGAGTCACCATAGAAATCGATTAAATCTACCCCGTAAAAAATGCCAATCCCTTCATCGAGTCGAAATTTCAGCCCTACTTTGGACCCGCGAAAGAAAGAAATCCCAATAAATTCATCCCCAGGAACTCACAGGACTCCTATCGTCTCCTTCGAGTATCCTTGAGGCTTCTGCTTGGTGTAGCACATTTTGGGGTCCACCCCGAAGGTGAATCTCAACCCTGAGGAGCCATTGTAGTCCCGAAGAGATGCTTCCATGGTCGCCCTGGCGTCTTCGGCGGAACATGCCGCTGGAAGGCAGAGTCCCCAGTTGATAGTCGTGAATCTTGGAATGAAGTGTCCCGGCTGAAAGGTTTATTCGTTATTAGTACTTCTTTTTAATAATTACTTCAAGGCTGGTCCACACGATCACGCACTTACGCACTTACGTCTCGCATGCTCCCACGCACGAAGGCCCGACTCTGCATCAGGTTGACGGGGATTTTAGTGTCGGGCCGGGTCGCGTGCACGTCCACCGTGGCTAAGCAATACTTCCCTTGGACCTTGACTGTCTTTTCGTCGATTTTAACACGTGCCGCTACGCCCACGCATTGGTCGAAATCGCCGAGCTGATTCGTATTCCCACGAAGAAGACCCGCCGGGATTTTGGCGCTCGAGTCCAACACTGAAAGACAATGAATTCTGGTCTCGCGACTTCTCTCGGTGGACTTAGGGGATTGTTTTCTCAAATTACGAGCTCTTTTTCATTTACGGTGCCGTAGAAAATTCCAAGAGGTCGACACACGACTACTCACTCTAAACGGCTAGGAACTTTAGTCGCGAGGTTGATAAAGAAATGTGGTGACATGACTGAAAATTAATTATGTCCTTACTTATGCGCTCTGAAAGGTTTGAGTGGTTCCTACGAGGAGGATTACTAAGTCTGTCGAGTTCACAGCTTGTGGGCGCTAAGTTGCGGAATAAATATCATGCCATGTTGGCGCATTTAAGACGATATAATGAACACCATTAATTCAACTACTCACTCTGTAGAGCCCAGAGCTTGTAGCCGCGAAGTTGCCGAAGAAATATCATGCCATGTTGGCGCGTTTAAGAGAATATAATGAACACCATAAATTCAACTACTCACTCTGTAGAGCCCAGAGCTTGTAGCCGCGAAGTTGCCGAAGAAATATCATGCCATGTTGGCGGCAAACCGAATCCTCGACGTCGGTGAAGTTTGGGATGAACGTGGGCACGTGGAGGATCGCCTCGTTCAGCTCGGCCAGAGAAATCGAGGCCTCCGAAGACTTTGGTTTTGGTTTCGGTTTCGGTTTTGCCTCGGCTTCCCTCTCTATTCGAGAAAAAAAAATGATTATATGAGTTAGAACTAGGGAAGAAGAAGAGAGAAGCGTCGAAGCGGGTACTAACTCTGAGGTTGCTTGGCCTCCGTCTTCGGGGTAGTCTTCAAAATCGACTTGGCCTCTGGTTGCTTCGGCTTAGGTACTTCTGGTTGCTTCGGCTTAGGTACTTCTGGTTGCTTCGGCTTAGGTACTTCTGGTTGCTTAGGCTTAGGTGTTTCTGGTTGCTTCGGAGTTTCTTTCGGCTTCGGCACTTCTGGTTGCTTCAGGGTCTCCTTCGGCTTCGGCTTCTCCGGTTGCTTCGGAGCTTCCTTCGGCTTCGACTGTGTACTCGGCATCTGCTCCTCCACCTTCCCGGGTAGGCTCTTCGGCTTCTCTTCGACCTTCTGCACAATTTCTTTAGTCTTCGTTGTCTCTGGCGGTCTCTTCGGGGCTATCGACGCCTCCGGAGGTTTGTCCTTATTCGCTACGTGGACCTTTTCGAGTTTCCTCAGAGGAGCTTCTTTCTTCACAGGAGTTTCCTCAAGTTTTGCAGGCTTCTCCGGTGTCTTTGAGGTCTTCTTCTCCTCTACGGGCTTCACCATCTTTTCCACAGTCCTCAAGACTTTCGTGGGTTTCGTTGGAGTCGTTGGCTTTGGAGCGTCTTCATCGGACTTGCTGTCCGGTAGCATTGTTGTAAAATAGGAGAAGAAGCTCCCTGAAGAGTCCTCGACTTCCTTGTCGTCCTTTCGAGGGGCTCTCCTCTTCGAAGCGTCGTCTTCGTCGTCTTCGTCTTCCTCGTCCTCCTCGTCATCGTCTTCCGAGTCGTCGGCCACTTTCCTAACCGTCCTCGTCATCTTCTCATCTTTCGAGTCTACATGTCTCTTCAAAGGCGTGCGCCTGGGCTCGGGCTTCGATTTTTCTTTCCTAACGTCAGCCTTCTTCGGGGCTTCGTCGTCATCTTCCTCACGATCTTCGCTATCATCCTCATCATCATCTTCGTCATCCTCTTTCTCCCCACTCTTTCCACTATCATCCTCATCCCCTGCCTGACTTTCCTCCGTCCGGTCACGGTCATCATCATCGTCATCAACATCATCCTCATCATCACCCTCATCCTCATCCCCATCGTCATCGCTCTCAACCCCTTCATCCTCGCTACCCTCATCAGCTACATCCTCACTATCGGAGTCGTCCACATCTCCCGTAGCCTCGTCACCCTCATCGTCGTCATCACTACCCTCCTTATCATCATCACCATTCTCATCATCATCGTTATCATCCCCATCATCGTCCTCTATCGTGACTCCATCGTCCTCATCACTATCGTCACCCCCGTCGCTCGCCTCCTCCGGTCCATCCTCGACCCTAACCCCCGCCCCACCGTGCCCCCCGACCTTGACTCCGTAAGAAACCGCCCTGAGGGGCCCCCCTCTCTGCGCACCCCCGCAGTCCTCCCCATGGCAGGCCTTCCGAGCAACAGGTGGTTGCCCCCTTACCACCCCACCTCCCACCCCGGGGCGGACATCCTCCTGCTCCAGACCGGAACTCCTCGCGACCCTCCCCCTCCCCTCCTCCGCCTCAGGGACACTCGCCCCCCTCTGGCGGCACTTCGCCCCCGGCGGCCCGACGCACCGCGCCTGCTCCGCTTCCCGCACCCGGAAGGCGAACCCCGCGTACACCAGGAGCCCGACGACCAGGAGGACGACGCACTTGCCCAGGCCGGGCCCTGCCATGCCCCGGCAGCCTTCACATTGACTCGCACCCTCCTCTGGGCTAGACTGGCCGCGGGCTGGCCGACGCGACTAGCTAGGAGGCCGCGCCAGGCCGCGCCGGGAGAGACCCCTCCGCACCCCCGCCTCCACCCCCGGCCGGAATTGGAGCACGTGGCTCCCGGCCAAGCCGAGCCGAGGGGCTTTATTTAGCGGCCGACTTACTGCCGGCGACGACGCCGCCGCCACGCGGTCAGTTACGTAACCGCGGCGACCGCCGCGCCACACACGGGCCCCTGGGGAACGCTCACGCCCCTGTATCGCGGTTAAGGTGTTATGATAGTGACATACAGGGTTGGGTAAGCGAATACCTTGTGTAATATACCCGAAGAAAACCACGTGTATTACTACGCACAATACGTCCCTAATTTTCCACACAAGTATATTACCCCCTTTTGTTTCTAAATAGATAATAATACATCCAGGTAGAGATTTGATATTAAACGGTGCTAAGTCGGGACTTTTCAACGGTTCTTTCTCCCGTTGATTGGCGAGTTTCTTAGTTACTAGAGGGTTCTACATTATTGTAGTATTGTCCAGACAGTTTTATTTCGCACGTCAGAACCTTCGATCATTCTTGTGCCGACGCTACTTTGGTTCTAGCCTGGGGGAAGTCAAAATGAAAGATCCACGGTCGACCTCCAAGGACCACCGTCGCGTTCAACACGTTAATTAGTAAATTAATAAGGGCCGTAATGTCATTTCTACACCTGGGTGACCAACTAACTAGGAACGGGCCTGCCGGGGAACCCCGGGAGACCTCACCGAGATCACGCCGACCAAAATACACCCGCACATAGGGATGAACCGATACTTGTATCGATACTTATACTCATTACTTGCATCGAGAAACAATATTTACTATGTGTCGAAAAATCTTTTGCACCGTATTCTTCGCACTGATATTTATATAGATTGATAGGTTTTCCTGATAAAAATAAACCATTACTTATGCATCAACCCAATAGATAGATATTACCTCTTGTTACACGTTTTAGAGGTACTTAGAGATATTTCCCCTTTTTTTTAAGAGGGTTCATGTTACTTTTACGCTTTCATCTGCGCCGTCGAACCTTCTCATTACCCTCTTTCTATGTAACGCCAGGAGGACGCCGTTCGGCGCCGGGAACCCTCTCTTCAGGGTGGTCCCTGAAGACCTCGACGTCGCTGTTCCGCCGCAATTGGATCGCGCAATTGGCCCGCGTCATTCGATGCCCGGCTGCGGAATCGCGCTCGACAGGGACGCCTCGTCACGGGCGAAGGCCTACCAGACGGATTCGCTCGACAATCTTGCGCCACGAGGGCTTTACGAGCCACGGGGAATCTCTGGACCCGCGCCAAGCCGCCGCCATCTTGGAGAACAAACGCCATGCCTCTCTTTGCCCGCGGATTTCGAAACTTATAAAAGGAGCTTATAGCAATTTATGGATTTCAATCGTGAAACGCGAAGAACTTCTAAGTACCGATTTACTAATTCTGACAAGTTTCAGGTGACATGAAAGCCACAGCTTACATATATATGTACCTGAGAAACCAAATCGTTAGTGAAAGTATTCTCAAAATTGGGTGTAACGATTTCGTTTTTTTTTTACCACGTGAATATGAAGGCTACAAGGTAGGTCCTGAAAGTCATGAAATTTCATTCTTCATAAAAAAATTATTTATTTATCATGGACCAGAGCCAACATGGCGTGGTCCGTGCACGGAGCCCTTTTGACATAGGGGCGAAATTCATTAATACGTGCAGACGATATTGGACCAAAAGTCGGACACCTTTAGGACCTTTTAGTGGCCAATTAGTTGAAAGGATCGTCGATAAGTTAAAATCGACGAGCTTGCAGTACAATCGGCCATTCGATTGTCGCCATTCATTCCTAAGTAAATCTTTTTCAATTCTCTAACTACAAGCATTCACAGAGCTAGGTCATGTCAGTTGCATTTGGTCGGACTGAGTATAAAATGGAACCTTAATTCGTAGGATGATTGTTTTTTTTTTTTTCTTAAATAATGCATTGCAAAGTTGCGCGAGTCGTTCGACTTTGTTGATTGATAAAAACTATGAGGATTCTATGATTCTTCCGCAGGTGGAGGGTCCCTTGCGGCTGACTCTTCGTCGTCCGACCGAACGAGGTCCCTGCGATATTCATCCTTATCACTTTTCACTCGACGTGTCAGCATCTTCTCTAAGATCATCACCGGGGACTCGAAGAGCATGCTGAAGAAGAGGCCGATCACGATCGACATCACCAGGGAACTCAGGAACGAGGTAAACTGAAAGGAACATCATCTTCATCTCCATTCTGGTATTTGCAAGACCGTAAGAGATCATTCTACTTTGTAACTTATTCGAAAAATAACCTTCAAGGAACACTATTCTTATTTTTTTCTCAAAGTCCTTTTAACTGATGCCATTTCATCTTTCAAAGAAAATTATTCCTCGAGATTCGTACTCTAAGGACACTCATATTGATTATTCATTTTTCAGAATATTTGAACGTACAATGATTAACTTCATTTTTTTTTAGAAAACTGAGAAAAATCTTTAAAAGTGGCTTTTTTCGGTCGTTGAAGAATAATGACCCCTTGGATTTGTTTATAAAAATCGGGTTTTTCAATACTCACCACCAGACTTCTCGAAAAGTACATGGGAGTCCTTCGAGCGGCTACTCGCATACATTGTAAGATAACGTGCACCAAATAAATACAATAGGACAGTCTACTTAGTGGAATAAATATCGGAAGAGACAGGAACTTGCTCACAGGACCTGGAAAAGCATTCGCAAAGAAATGTTAATTTCTCTCGGATGATCGAAAATTTACCCGAGGTTCTTTCAGCGCTGATTTATTTACCGGAGCTTTTCTGCAGACATGCAAAAATGATCCACGCAATGCCAATACCCCATAATGTCCGGGAAGCCACAGGATAAGTAGTTTCCCACACGATGTCGTACTTGTAATCCTTATTTTGGAAAGTCCTGTAAGCCACGGCGCAAATTACGAAGCTCGCCACCGCTAATGACCAACCAAGAGCTGCATACAACTGTAGGCATTAGGATAAGTGATTACTAAAATTACTAAATGGAGAAATTAAAGAGAAACAGTGCCTCCTTAAGGTGATGTGAAAGTGGCATCGAAGAGATTTTCTTTATAAAACTTTTCTTCCACCTGGATTTACCGAATGGTTTGAAACTTTACATCGTGAATAGGGAGCATATAAGGAAGGTCCTAAAACTCATGGAATTTCAATTCTTTTCAAATTTGTTTATAGGTATTTTAAAAATAGTTTATAAAAATTGAAATGTCGGGAGTTTCAGGACCTACCTTAGGGTCTCCATATTCACGTTTTAAAGTATGAAACGATTTGAGACACCCAGTCCGCAGAAAAGTTTTATGAACGATCGAGCTTTCGGATGCGACTTTCACGTCCCCTTAATTTGTTTTAGTAATTACCCGGCGATATTCAAAGTTTTTCGAGAACATGATGTATCCCAGGAGGACTCCTATAAGCCATGGTGTAGCTCTTGTGTAAGACGGGATATAGACGTGCGTCATGGAGTCCATAAAAACACTTATCCTGATAATGAAATGCAAATTACCATTGAAAATAATTAGAGACTGTGTGTGGAGGTAAAAATTAAAGGAACGGCATTCTTACGCAATGTTGGACTCGTAAATGACAGATATATATCGGTTCGCAGAGATTATGGCTGCGGGAATGATTATGGAAGCTACGAAGAAGAGGCCCCAGATCGCTAGGCCGAGTTTTGGCTTTTTTACCATAGGGTAGAAAATCAGCGGCGAAACCCAAAAGAGTTGCATGTCTACCGCCAAGTACCACGTATGGATCAAGCACTGCGAAAAGAGAGAAGCCACTAATTAAGTAACTATATAATTCTTCAATTATGTAATTTTATCATTTCATGCTCCATGATGGAAAACGTTTGCGGATATTCACCGTGTTTTCTGGATGAACGAAATTTTGCACATACAGAAGAATGGTCCACCACTTCTGGTTACATGGTTCTACGAGCATGTCCACTATTTGCTCCCACTTAGCACCAGATCCTAGTCGAGGAACTATGAATATGGTTATGGCTATCAACACAGCAACAGCAGGGGTAAGCCTGTTGAAATGCAAGATAAATAAATAATTCAACGGCTAAGAATAATCCAATTCATCCAAAAATTATTATCCTATGTACCTGACGTAACGGTGGATGTAATAATGAAATACGTTAAACCTGGCGCCCGTGGAGTGTTTTTTAAGGAACAGATAGGAGCCCAAAAATCCACTGATAACGAAAAACGTGTCCACTGCAAACGGGGCCAACAAGAGGTGCAAGGCATTCCAAGTACTCAGCCACTGATAAAAATGAAAAGTGTAAAAAATTAATATTTTTAATCAGAATATCAACGTCCTTCCATTCTGTCCATGTTTATTATTTGCAGCTCTGTATCTTCGCGACTACTCACATCCATAAGGCCGACGAGGTTATCAGTTGCATTTAACACCCCCATGACATATTCGTGGCCGAGAACGATCCAGCACATGCTCAGAATCCTAATACCCGCGAAAATGGTTAACGAATCAGGGTCAGACTTCATGTTCATGATCTTCAGTCCAGTGGTGTACATGGAGAATTTGCTGAACCCTCTCAGTACGTGATTACGAAAATCTCGGGTCCTGTATCTCTGGACGATGTCACAAGCCGTACAAAACACCATGAAGGACACCATGATGCAGAGAAAGGAGCTGAAAATATCGTAATGAAGCTCTTCGACGGCTGCACTGATAAAAACGCCCATGTAAATTTACATACTCAAAGGAAATGATAGCGTTACATTTAATTGAAGCAATGTAATTGAAGCAAAACCACCCTAACAAGGTAAATACACGATGTTACATGTATTCATATATATCTTCTAATTTCTAATTTTCCATGTTACATTGTTCTACGTGATATTTCAGTTAAGAGGTCTGTACAAATGTATGTAAATTTCCATTGAGCTTTATCAGTGTCACGTTATACATTATGGATTAGGGAAATTTAGGGAAATTGATTGGGCTTACAGGGTGAGCTTCTCCCAGATAGACCATGGTGGGGGATCTACTCTGGAGCAGGTTGCAGTGGCTGAAGAAATCCCGAGGTCCTTGAAGAGGTTTGACACCGATATTGTGTCATTTAATAACCGCGCAAGGTCCTGGGCACTACAGGCCGATGGCAAACAAATTGACGAAGTGGGAAGAACCGGTACCGATGAATTGCTCGATGAAATCAGGGAATACATGCAATGTCGGCCTCGGATGCTGATTTTCTCGTTGGCCATGTCCACGGATATGCACTCGTCGAACATGCCGAGGTCGACCAAGTTCCCTATCAGGATGCCTGATTGGATCTTTGAGGACGAGTCGAGCACTAGAAAAATGAGTCATATGAAAAAGACATGTACGAAAATGTTCTGACTTAATGGGCCAAATTGTTATTTATTTCACCATGTAAATATGAAGGCCCTAAGGAGGGTCCTCCTTGCACCCACGAAATTTTATTTTGCTTTAAATTTGTTTATACACATTTTTAATGTTTAATGCGAGGGGGGTTTCACTCGGGAAATCATACATTTATTACAAATTTCTAAATGAACTTAGAATTCGATACGTTAAAACTTTGTGAAAGTGCATGAGAAAATGATTACACATATCTAAGAAATTTATGAAACATTTTATAAATTTGTTGGGAATATGTCAAAATTAGTACACCATGTCTGAATGAAAGTTCCAACAGAAATGTTATAAAATGATAATATATATACATTTGTTTTTTAACAGTACGGTTCATAAAGCCGGACATAACAACGGATTGTTTGAAAGGCGTCGCGGTAAAACGCTGCCGCCATTTCGAGGGAAATCACAGGCAGAAGCGCGTTTCCGGGGGGATGATTAAACAATTGCGATCGAGCGGAGGCGCCGTCGACTTGGTCGGCGTGAAAATTTCCGGAAACTCGAGGGGGGAGTCCGGCGGAAGTGGCTCGTGCAGGTAAAATTAACGAAAATTCGGGGTATTATCGATAAAAGCTCAGGCTGGCCGCGGGCTGGCCGTTTTCCGTGGTGATACGCCAAACGGATGCCCATAAAAGTGTTAATAATGTCCCCGGGGCCGGGCCGCGACGTCCGCCATTGTTATTGCCGTTATTGCGCCGATTGTTGTTGCCGGTTATTGTTATTCGTTATTATCCGCGTGCAGGCGCGTATGCGAATCGATGCGCGAAAGTGCACGCATGAACGGTAATTTACGGCCGGCGGCCTCTGTTTCCCTGGATTACCGTGAGATAAACTGCGTGTCTCCAATGCGATCGACCCGCCATATTGCCCGATACCGATAACCACCGATCACGCCGACAATTTATACCGTTTCTTTCCTCGACCGCGTATTCGCCCCGGCCGGAATTATCTCCGATACGTCAGGTAGCCTGGTTTACTAGTTTTCGAATATCCGAGGTAGACGAATAACGTTAATATTATTATTAAACGAGCCGGAGAGAATCATATTATTAACCTCTCTCATCTGGAAGTCAAATTGGTTTTGGCAAATATTGCGTTTAATCGGTGTGACCTTTCGATGCGATCATTGGAGAAGGGTAGGAAATTAAACATTTTATTATTATCACGAGACGAACTAGAGAGGATTATAATATTAATATGATTTGGCCAAGGGTAAAAGTCGTTTTACTTTGTGGAAACGGTGCAACCTGACGATGTAATCGTTAGAGAAGGAATAGGATAAAAATCAGGTTAGATGTGTTATTGTTAATCACGATTATACTGATACATTCCCGTTTTAATTTATTTAAACTGTGATGTAGGATAATCGTTAGAGAATATAATAGGGTAAAAAGTGAGGTTAGGCTTGGAAAAATAGTAATCTCGAGTTCGCCACACAGGGTGGGATCCGAGCTGGGCGCTTCGCGTCTCGGTAGCAACGGCTCACTTCGCCCCACCCTCCGCGGAGTCGACACTCTGTGTACTCTGCACACTCCTGGGCCGTTTACTCAGGGTGCAGTCCCGCTAGGTTACGGGATCGCGAAATCCAAAGTGACGGGCCAATCGAGCCCTGGCTTCTCCTCCCTTTTACGTCCCCGATATAAATATTACACACACATTTCCTTATCTTTCCGTTCTCTTCCAATATCCTCGTTTTGGCATACAGATTAGTTTCCAATGAACAAGTTTTCTCTACTTTTCCGTTCTACCGAGAAAAAACACGAAAACTAGGAAAAGATAAAATACTCCCAACAGGTATTTGCTTCCATGATATTAAATCAGAGATATGGATAGATTAATAAAATAAATTCATCGCGATTGAGGCTTAATTCACCCCAATCACGGGACGCGTACTAAAGACGTGGATTTATTAAACTGGCAGGGTAAATCATCGTGTGCCATATATACGGAGAAAAGTTTCGTAAACCAGACATCTTTAACGTCACTTTCACGTTATCGGCTGAAATCAGCTGATCTCGTCAGGGGGTACAAATTTCGAGAT
>NW_019394767.1:0-49323 GCF_000612105.2 Orussus abietinus | reverse complement strand
CAAAGGCCCCAACGTTAGAAAAACTCGCTAAATCCAGATTCGGTCGACAGGCCTTCCGACTCGCCATAATATTTACGCGCTCAGCTGATCGTTCGTGAACGCTCTCCTCGCTCTCTCGCCAGTCTCTTTTTCTATTTTACATATTAGAATTTAAATTAATTTCGGTCTCAGGATCGTGAGGCTCGAACCCTCGGAGGATGCAGTTTTTCTGTGCATAGGCACGGATCAAACTGCATACCATTACAATATATTACTTATATACACGTCACGTATATATATTTGACGCGAAACTCTACCAAGTTTTTTAGTATGACGAAAATCTCTATTAAATTCCGAAAACGAATATCCAACGTAAACTTGAATCCCACGTATAATCACGTGTTGAAGTTTCAAATTATTCGGTGCGCCTAGTTTGGAGAAAAGATTTATAAATATTATATTTTGACGTTTTATATATGAAGAATGACTCTTTGATATCACCTTAACGTGCGTTCGAAAACATGCTGTGTGAATGGACTCTAAGTTTATGCCTGTTCCGGTTACCTCAGCAGTTTACATTAAAGTGAAGTGAAACACGTCGAGAAATTTTATTAACGTCTGTGGAAAAGATCTTTCTATATACCTACGTCATCGACGTTCGTATTTATATCGACAACTGTGTCAAATTATATTGGGTATTGTATTAAGTAGCATACTTACAACGGCAGCGTTTCCGTAGAATAATTATAGAGAAATCGATGTAAAGTTCCAGAAATTCTCTGGGTTCATATTTTTTTATGTCTTAATTGACTGCAGAGTGCCACCTTGCTCCATCTGTGATTTTAATGCTAACTATATTTTCTCTCCGAGAACTCCTTTCACCTTCATTTTAGCATAGAAGCGCACAAGACACCTTTTTTGCCTTTATCCCGTTCGAATGCGAGTTTCTCGATTACCAGAGTGTTCTAAATTGTCGTGCAATTGTCTTGACCCTTTCGTTTCTCATTTTAGAGCCTTCAATAATTGAATATCGATCGAAATATGAGAGCTCGACGCCATTTTGGTTCTGGTCTAGGCTAAGTCAAAAAATGTTTTTTCGAAAATCCAAAATTTGAAAGCATCAGGACAATTCTTAGGTGATCACAAATCATGTGTCAAAGTTTCACACAGTTCGATCCAATATCCATAAAAAAAGTGTCTTATTCGACTCGACTGGTTTGAAGTAGATTTCATTTTACCTTCATAAATGTAAAATAGACCAAACATCAACATTGAATTTGATATGAGGAAGGCAGATATATTAGAATGTAGAAAACAGGTTAGACTATTCGTAAACGTATATTCTACTACGTCGTATTTATTGGATAGAGTTTATCCTCGCGTTAAGGTGATATGAAAGTGATATATACATGCCAAAAAGTCAAAATATTTATAAAACTTATCTCCAATCTGGGTGCACCGAATTATTTCAAAATTTAACACGTGATTATGGAGGCTTTAATAAAGAACGCGCTGCCCGTAAAATTTCATTTTTCGAAACAAAAATATCTTTTTTGGTCCTTGTCCGAGATAAGTACATTTTCTTCGAAAAAAGAATTTTCATAAGCAGCGCGTTATTCCTTAGGGCCTCCATAATCGCGTGTTAAAGTTTCAAATAATTCGGTTCACCCAGTTTGGAAAAATATTTTATAAATATTTTGACTTTTTGTTGTGTATAAATCATACTTTCATATCACCTTAATGCCTGCTCTTGCGTTTATAGTCAATAACTCAAAATACATGAGCAGTTGCTAATGTCAATTTATTTGGAGCCTATAGCTCTGGCATCCACGCAAAACGTGGATTATTCTCTTGTTAAGGATTGGTTTGTGAAGAAATAACTATACAAGCACGGATTTTCAAAACATCTTATAGAAAAATATTCGAAAAATTGCACCGGCGCGCGGCGAGTGGGAGATACATGTACATGGTGTAAGCGAAAGGGTAGTTACGGTTTACAGCGCTATCGTTGTTGAAAAAGGAGTCCAAAAGTCCTGTACTATCTTTTTCTACAGTGCATAAAGTTCCTGTAATAACTAATTGAAGCACAGCCAATCAATCGCGTTCCCGAACGGAACGCAAAGCGGAGAGGACGCCGGTGGGGCTGATGTGCCGCAGACAGCTAAACGCATAAGTTATTACAGGAAATTTATGCACTGTAGGAAAAAATAGTACAGGATTTTTCGACTACTTCATCTACAAGGAGAACGCTGTTTAAACCGTGACTATAATTTCTATTACACCCTGTATAACTCAAACTACATACCTTCGGATATTGATTGTCCGGAAACAGTTACTAGGATATATCGATGATTTACTTCGTATAGGAACATGGTGTTGGGAAACATCTGATCATAATCTGTCTCTTCTGAATTGCAGACTTAAGGTGAAGTGAAACATCCTTCAAATCAGTNTATTTTTTAGTTGCATTATAAATAAACTTATCTTTTATCTGTTATGCATTAGTTTTTTGCAATTTAAATAAAGCGTTAATAACTTACCTTACGTTACTAGATGTTAAAAGATACGTTCTCTCGGCAGTCAAATTTAAGTGCGTCTTCGTTGGGATAGCCCCGTACTGAGGCAGCGCTTCTACGAGCCGATCCGTTGTAGCGAAAAGGTTAATAGTAAGTAACTAGATTCTCAAACCACCTTCGGTGTACAAAAATGTAGCCAAATACATTTATCTTTATTCAATTTATTGCAAAAATAGCTCAAATTGCTCCCTTCTCATGAAAAGTTCAAATCAACTATTTTTGCCAAATATAGTAAAACATTCATTCCATTAAAGTCTCAGTTAAAATCTTTTTGCCAAATGTTACAGTACATTTGGTTTCACGTATGTTGTAAGTACAAGATTTTCTACTTCCTCAAACCGAAGACAAACACTAGAAACTATATCGGCACAAATGCAACAATTAGAAACTAAATTTTAAAACAATATTTTATTTAGCGAGTACCAAAATGATCATATGCCAGGAGTATACCTCGGGTGCTCGCCAAATAAAATATTGTTTTCAAATTTAGTTTCTAGCCTTTTTATTTGTGTTGATATAGTTTTTAATATTTGTCTTCGGTTTGAGGATGCAGAAAATCTTGTACATACAATATACGTGAAACCAAATGTACTGTGACATTTGGCAAGAAGATTTTAGCTGAGACTTTAATGGAATGAATGGTCTATTATATTTAGCAAAAATAGTTGATTTGAACTTTTCATGGAAAGGAAGCGATTTGAGCTATTTTTGCAATTAATTGAATAAAAATAAATGTACTTGGCTAAATTTTTGTACACCGAAGGTGTTTTGAGGGGATTTCACTACTTTTTGTAAAAAAAAAATGTGAATGTCTATTATTAATGATAAAATCGGCAAATGTATCTAATACAGTTCTAACATTTCAAAATATAATTACCACAAACATGTAATTTGATAAAAAGGTACTAAAAATATGTATATTTCGTATACACAGTGCATATAAATATATTTTTTATATTAACCCTTTGCACTCGAAGACTTTGCCATTCCAGTCGCCATCGGTGACTGAGAGTCACCTCTCGTGTGCAAAGGGTTAACACCCTTAACTTTTTTAATAGCACCACAATTTATCCGCCAATATGAATTTTGAAATTCTATTATCAAATTGGGATATAGCGACCACGAAAATCGTGAAAAACCCATTTTTATAAAAATCGAACTATTTTTACATTTTTATCCGGCATATTAGGTCGGCTATTTTCAATTATTAAATTCTGTTTCCGGAATTGGATTCAGCGACCTGGTAATTCTTGGAGAACCGTTTTCTTTAAATAAAAAATGGAATAATTTTGTAATTTCGTGTCCGCCATTTTGAATTTCGAAATTTTGTTGTCAGATTTGAATTCAGCGACCACGACTACCGCGGGAAACTCACTTTTATAAAAATCCAATCATTTTTATCCGCCATATTGGATCCACCATTTTGGATTCAATAATTTTTTTTACACATTCGAAGTCAATGACCCTAAAGATCTTGAGTAACAATATTTTCGAACAAAAATCTAGTCATTATTAAATTTTTTATCCGTCGTTTTGATTTTTAAAATTCTGTTGCCAGATTTGAATTCAACGGCCACGAATACCGTGAAAACCTTATTTTTATAAAAATTCAACCATTTATATACTTTAATCCGCCATATTGGATCCGCCATATTGGATCCGCCATCTTGAATTCCAAAATTCTGTTACCAGATTTGGATTAAGCGGTTATAAAAACTACGTTAAACCGTTTTTTATTAATAATCCAGTCATTTTGAAATTATATTATTCGCCATATTCGATCCGCCATTTTGAATTTTGAAATTTACATTCTGTTGTCATATTTGATTTCTGCGATTCCAAGATTCTAGAGAAATCTTTTTTTCTTCTAATAATCAAATCAGTCTGAAATTTTTGTCCGCCATATTGGTCCACCATTTTGAATTTTGAAATTGTATCATCTGACTTGGCTTCGGCGGTCTCAAAAACATCAAGAAACCTTTTACTATAAAAGTCCAATCAGTTTAAGGCTGGGATGGGTGTAGTTACTTTCGTTCCGCGCGAGGCGATGTCGCATATTGGTTGCTGGAAAACTGTATGATAGTCCACCTATCGGGTCTGTGCGAAAAAGTAGTCTCTGACTGGGGCGACAATGATGATGATAACGGAACGACGATTCTAAGAGTGCTGAAAAACTTTAAGGTGCTATATCTTCGCGTAGGTACTAGCGATCGGAGCCAGGTAAATTTAAAAAAATTCCTAATTTTTCACTTGATCTTTTTTACCTTATCAGACGTTCATTTCTATTTATATAATAATGGAGAGAATAGATTTCCATTTACCCCACTCCTGAAATCTGGATTCTTGGTGTATAGAACTCTGTAGCGTCTCGCTCGAACTCAAGCGCGCAGGGCGCGTTTTTCTTAGCACAAGACGTTGTGAGTTTCTCGCTCAAAAATGTATTTGGCTCGAAACACTACCGAGTTTCTTGATATACTCCGAGCGTCGACGCGCCCGGCTTCGGCTGCACGGCTCTTCACGGTGGCTCGACTGCGCCGAGTTTGAATAACCAATCGCCGAATGTCGATCATGCGATCGAAATTTATTAGATCTAATGAAACTTTTGACATCCTCGACCGCGATTTAGGGGGAACATGTATCGGCGATTTTCAAAATACTAACCGGAACCCGCGGAAAAAGCGTTATCTTCGTTATGTGACACTCGTACTGTTGCGTACATACATCATGACACATTAGATTTAACCACGTATGTTCAATAATCGGATTTCTCAAATTCTCAGGATTTCAGCTCCAATGCCGACAACAACTTTCCTTCGCGTTTCTTTCTCGCTTTACCACAGTTGGAGCAATTCATTTGAAACGTCAAATCGAGCGACGTATATTGCTCTACGCTCACGGTTTAATTCATTCTCAAAAAACCCTCGGATTTGCTAAATTTCCGATTTCAAATGGTCAAACCCTAATAAACCCATAACAAGGTTGACTCCAAGTGTTCGACTACCTAGTGCTACTTGGAATTTTCCGTGCCTAGGCAACTCTTGTCGATCTCAGACGACCCCACGTGCGAGTTACTTGGAACCCTTAAAGACGCGGTAAAGGGCGGAACCTAAAAATTTGCCACGTCCAGGTGAGTTAACCAATCGGCATTGGAGGAATCCCTCCTTTACATTTTTTGGGGATTTTTTCCGGAGAAAATTCAAGTATTTTCAGAATTTCCAACATTACTCCTCCTACACGATTCTCCGATTTGACAAACTCAATTTTGTTAAACTCCCACTCTGCAAGGGAGGCATGCAGACGCTCCCTTTTGAGACCTTTGCGATCCTCGAAGAGCGTCACTTGGTTCACTACCTTCAACCAGTCAACTTCGTTCAAAATTCTCAACAAGAGAACGTCACATACAGATTTCAACAGAAATCACCCGACCATAAGAGCAGCTTCACTCAGGTTACGTTCATACAAAAAAAAAAAATAGCCGTACAAAATTAAGTAGGCCTACGGTCGTCGCGTTATCGTCGTGTTCGCGAATTTAATTTCAAATCGCAAGGTCCCAGATTTACGCCCTGAGGATAGCAACGATCGCTCACGTTGACGACGCGACGGAACACATACATACGCACGAAAACAGCGCTTTAGTAAATGGAGATATTCTTAAAGACCGAGGTTTAAAGTTAAGTTTCTAAACTAAACTACTTTCTATCGGTTCATGAGCTCATTTTTTCGAACACCGGAATATTTCGGACAGGTTGGGGGATGTAAAACACCTACCTGAATCGATATATTTGAAAACGAATAAATGCACATATTCATGTTTATAAGTGTGAATATTAGTATCCAACGAAACCCAAGAGAGAATTATTCTCCAGAAAGTGAAAAATTAGCGACCCACATTAACTACGGAAACATTATCGGACTGTTGTGATACGTCGTAAGATATCACTATTTTTTTCGGGGTCGATCGCCATGATTACATTTACTGGTGACATTGACAAACTCCACGTTTTTCATTAGATTACAGAAAATCCGTTAACAAATCATTAATGCCTGGCCATTATCCACGCTACATCACAGAATGAAAAAAAAAGCACTTTGGGAGATTTCGCATTAAGCTCGTACCATGTATCAAAATTGTACTAGCATCCATCTATTTTCACTCTCAAATTATTCCGCTTGTGGAAAATGAGATTTATTCAACTGTCGATATTTTTGTATCGCATATTATTTCTACAGACACAAATAGTGAAGCTACATGAAAATCGAATTAGATTACGGACCAGTTGAAAAATTCTATTCTGCACTTTGCCTGTTTTATTTATTTTTAAACTCATATTATACGGTTACAGCGACGTTTAGCGTAGGAATTTCATTACTATCATCTTTTACGTTAATTGTCGACATAATAAAGCTCAAAGAATGCGATTACCCCAAATTAAGTAATTATTATACTCTTATATAGAATAAAATTTGGCTCTCTGTTCTATTTATTTGAAATGCCTAAGCGCTCAAGGTCATACTACACCTATGTTTGAAGAGTGCAAGAATGAAACTCTTTTCGTAAGAATGTACTAATTGCATGTTAATATAATGTCGGACGTAAAGAAGATCGGCTTTAAGGGATTAGGCCATCCCTAAGGTTTGAAAAAATCGGTTTAATTTTGTTTACTCAATCGTCAGTTTTTAATTACGGGAATATGATATAAATGGTTTTAGAACAACGCATTTTCAATTTTGCGTTAATAATGCGTTTTTCTAAGATCAGCATTTTGAAAATAGTTGTATAACTCTTACCGATTTTATCCGATCCATTTGAAACTTTCACAGAATACTCTTTTATACATTTTGCTGTGAAGTATGTAGGATTTTTGCAAAATACTAAAATCACTTTCTGCAATTAACATTTGTATACACAAATGTTATGGCGAAAATGTAAAATTTAGTAAGAATAGCAACCAGTTTGACAAAAATCAATATTTACGAAAGCCCTACGTAATTTAACAATCTTTCACGTACAGGTGCTGAGATTGACGACTTGTCTTGACTTAAAATAAATCTTGTGACTGAAATGCTGTATATCATTTTGCAACGGCAAAAAAGGCAACGCGCCGCCATTTTGTACATGAAAAAAAGAAAAGGTATTTTTGTACTCTTCAATGTATAAACGGATTCCTCTATACAGATTTTTGACAAAGAAATGTATTTACTCTCAATAAATAATCAACTATTTGTATGATTTTGAGGACTCAGGGATAACCTAACCCCCTTAATTCCGTTACGTGATATTAATGGTGTGAGAACTCATTTGTGGACCACCCCCTACATTTTTGTTTCAATTCCTGTCATGATGATACAGTTAAGCAACAAAAATAGATTACGTCCGCTGTCCACCCGTGTGTAATTTTTCAAATGAAGTATCCACGCGTGATCCCGTTGTGACCTCGGAAAATCGCGAATTTTCGTTATACAATACCTTTGTTATTTACAATCGCATTTCTTTTACCAACGCACATTCTCAACTGATTTCCGTTCCATATTCCACGAAATCGGAATTAGGCGCTACCATTCAAACGATTATTAATCACCTTCGGAGGTGCCCAGAATTTTTCTTTTCCGCTTAAGCAAGTTTTTTAGTATTTAGTGGTTCAGTTTATTATTCGGTAGATTCGGTGCTTACATAAAAATATTTCGAACGTATTTGGGACAGGGTTAGAAATTAGATGACGGTCACCATTTTGGGTACGCGGCACAGAACGTCCGGTAGAAATACGAGGAGTAAAAGCCACGGTGAGTGCAGACGACGCCGGGTGTCGACTGAGCACCCGCAAAGCTTGCCGCGCCGCAAGCCCACAGCCGGGAGGGAGAGGAATCGGTGGCCAATGAAGCCGCGGCGACGCCACGTGGTTTCCTACCAAGTGGTGCAGTTGGATTAAGTTAGATTACATTTATTTAGGGAAAGTTTCCAATGACTAATCAGCCGCCATCAAGGAGAAAAATAAGAACCTTCCCTAATAGCACAAAATATTTGTCTCATATTTTCTCTATATTTAATGAATATCGTACATTTTGTAAGTATTTAGCAGACATTTGAAATATTTGCGAATCATTTACTTTAGAATATTATTTTTATAATATTTGTATACTATTACCTCCACGTGTATTCGTAATATTTTACTTCTAGATACGCAATACGTTTCGTTTCATTTCATTATATAAGTATTTTTTAAATATTATCTGCCGAATATATTATAAATGTTTAAAAAATATTTAAAATCAATATGACACGTTTTGCTACTATATAAAAATAAAGTAACGAAAATATTGCAAATATTTTTCGTATTTTTTTTATACCAAATGAAGCGTCCGATAATAATCGTAAGTAACAAGTGTATTTTTATTATATGTTTATAAATAAAAAATATAATGTTGCTATATGTTTATAACTGATTAAAGCTAAATATGCCATTGAGATTTTCAACAAATATTTTAGATGACTAGATGAAATCTACGAGACACTTTAAAAATCTGTCACTTGAGATCTGTAGCGAAGATTACAAAAGGTGATTACAAGAAATTATTCCGTGCTACTAGGGTTAAAGTTACAGAAGCCTATCTGTTGGAAATTGTTGTTCACGATACAGTTAAATACTGTCCAATTAACAGATTAATCCAGTTAATTTTACTTTCTACGTGTACAGTTAAGAGAAACATTTCTGTAAAAATCAACTGTATGTTTAGCTCAAAATATCTGTTAATATTAATAGTGATGAAACTAGTACATTTAAAGTATTACAAAATTATAGGAGCAACGAAAAATATCTGTAGACGTTACAGATTCGGTCCGTTAGGTTCATATTTTTTTTTTTTCGGAAAGATTAGAAATATTTATAAGTGTTTTAGAAGAAATTTGCAGATTTAATAGATTCGACAGGTTAAGGGTAACAGATATTTATCCGTAACTCTTCCAAATACTTATATGTAAACATTATAAATATTTAGCCGTAATTTGTATTTATTTCCGTAACAAAACCATCATCGTAACGCTAACAGAAATAATCTGCTGTCCTTATTTGAATTAACAATATCTGTACATTTTATAGATTTTTCTGTAAGTTTAACAGATTTTTTTCTCCGGGATGCTATTATTTAATTTAATAGCAGAGACTCAGGTCAAGTGTACAACAGAGCAATTGTAACAAACGTTATACATTTTTTCTTGTAATTTGGATAAATGAGTCAGGATAGTATCAATTTTCTGTTGATCTGGGGGGTTTCGAGGTTTAATATTTTCGATTTGTACTAAATCTGTCGGGGGAAGGGGGGGGGGAATAGAACCTTGTGGTGAACTATAAATAAAGTTAAAAATGACTAATCGATCCTATACTTCGTTTAAGAAACGAAACACATATTACTTTTATAACATGTTTACCTCATAATTTCAATAAATATTACGCACAGCTTTAAACAACGTCACAGCATTATTAAAAGATGACTTATTGCTGGAAATTATATTTTACGATTTGTAAACATAGGAATACAATTAATACAGCGCCAGTAAATTTTTTAGTGGACTTTTCAGCGGTAAACGTATTTTTCAGATGTAATAATTAAGAACTTCGGTAATTATTTATTATTTATAATTTTTTTATATCCATTCATTTCGCCTTACAAATATAAACATGCTGCTCGAAATCGTCTAGACCGGCCCAGGCACCGCGCAAAGTAGAGTATTCGTATATTACCCGTATAAATTACGTCTACAGGTATAGCAAACGTATATCGCCTATTATCTTCCTAAAAAATATATCTTTTGTAAATATACGGATATATTTTATGAAAATGAATACAGAATATATACTATACATATCTAAATGCAACATACTTGTAGATGAAGCTTATATATCCACTTTTGATCTACAAATATATTTCTACTAATTTATTTCTTGACGCATACAAAATATATAGTAGCTCTGGTAGACATCTACGAAAAGCTAATCAACGTCGCTGAGGATAGATTTAGAAAAATGTAAAGATACCTCATGTAACCTAATATTCTGAATACGTACGTAATGTTTATATATAAATTCCAACTTCATGAAACTGTTAATTTCGTCCATACTCTGACATTTTATTTGCTTCCTCGTTGGCCGGTGATCATACATCATGATTTTTAACGACCACGTAAATTATGATGTATTACCAGGCACCTTATTAAGTATAATATACTTATAGTGGACGTACAAATTACAATATATGTAGAAAACACATCATCTACGGTAAACATAATAATAATATCCTGCGATTATAGACATGTAAATCTTTTTCAGGCCTTTATTTTCAGTAAACATAAAATAGAAGTCTAGGTAATGTATATCCCCTTAAAATACCTTCGGAGTATAACAATTTAGCCAAATACATTTATTTTTATTCAAATAATTGCAAAAATAGTTCAAATTGCTCCCTTCCTATGAAAAGCTGAAATCAACTATTTTTACGAAATATAGTAGAGCATTCATTCCATTAAAGATTCAGCTACAATCTTTTTGCCAAATGTCACAGTACATTTGGTTTCACATATGTTGTATGTACAAGATTTTTTGATTCCTCAAACCAAAGACAAATACTAAAAACTATATCGACACAAATAAAAAAATTGGAAACAAAATTTGAAAACAATATTTTATTTGGCGAGCACTCAAGCTATACTTCTGGCATATGATCAGTTTGGTGCTCGCCAAATAAAATATTGTTTTTAAAATTAGTTTCTAATCTTTTATTTGTTTCGATATAGTTTTTAATATTTGTCTTCGGTTTGAGGAAGCAGAAAATGTTGTACATATAATATACGTGAAACCAAATAGACTGTGACATTTGACAAACACATATTAGCTGAGACTTTAATGGAATGAATGTTCTACTATATTTGGCAAAAATAGTTAATTTGAGCTTTTCATGGGAAGGGAGCAATTTGAGCTATTTTTGCAATTATTTGAATAAAGATAAATGTATTTGGGAAAATTGTTGTACACCGAAGGTGTTTTGAGGGCATTTCACTCCTTTTTGTTCAAAAAATGCTTATGTCTCTATTATTAATAATAAAATCGGCAAATGTATTCGATACATTCCAATAATATCAAAATATAATTACTACAAACACTATAAGAATATTATATTTCACATGCGTCCGATAAAGCATCATAATTTACATGGTGGTTAAAAATCATGATGTATAATATGTTCCCCAGCCAAGGTGGAAGTAAATAAAAAATCAGAGTATGGACGAAATTAACAGTTTTATCAATTTGGAATTTAGTTATATACATTAAGATGAAGTGAAACACGTCGAGAAATTCTTTCGAGGAATTCTTCTATATACCTACGTTAGCGACGTTCGCATTTGTATCGACAGCTTTTTCGAATTATATTGGTTATTTTACGAAATGGCATACTACAGATGTCGTTTCCGTACAGTAATTATAAATTAATCAAAATAAAACTCCAGAAATCCCACGGAATCATGATTTTTGATGTCCTAATTGACGGTAGAGTGTCACCCTGCGCCATCTGTGATTTTAGTGTTAATTAAATTTTCTCTCCGGGACCTCCTGTCACCTTCGTTTTAGCATTGAAGCGCGTAAGACACTTTTTTTTTTAACTATATCCCGTTCAAATGCGAGTTTCTTGATTATTAGTGTTCTAAAGTATTATACAATTGTCTTGACATTTTCGTTTCTGATATGAGAGCCTTCAATGGTTGTACATCGATTGAAATATGGGAGTTCGACGCCATTTTGGTTCTGGTTTAGCTGTCAAATAGTTTTTTCAAAAACCCAAATTTTGAAAATGTCAGGATACGATGATCACGAGTCACGTGTCGATGTTTCTGGCAGTTCGACCTAATAGCTTTAAAAAAAGTGTGTTATTCCAATCGATTGATTTGAGGGGGGTTTCACTTCACATTAAGTATGTATTGAAAATATTACGTTAGGCGAGGTGTTTTTTATCTTTCTAGATTATCAACGATGTTGATTAACCTTTGGTAGATGTCTGCCAGAGCTATTAAATATTTTGTATGTGTCAAGAAATAAGTAGATATTTGTCGATCGAAAGTGGCTATATAATTTTAATCTGCAAGAGACATAGATATTTATAGATGTCGTTTAGATATCTGTGACATATATTGTGTAGCCATGTACAAAAAATAGAACTATATATTTACAAAAGGCATTTATTTTAAGTGGATGGTAGATGATATACGCTTGCTATACCTATTGACCTAATTTAGACGAGTACTAGACGGATATTGTACTTCGTGCGGTGCTTGCGTAAGGGTATATATGTTTGTAACTATCTAAGTATGTTTGGAACCATTGTGTGCCTGACTAAGTTACTTTTCCATGAATTTCGGTTTCGTTACAGCCTTCAAAATGCCACAGCAACTCATTTCTGCTTACTGGTAATTGTTTCTTTAAAAAGGTAATCGATCTGAAATGATTAAAACCAATATTTGTTTGCAAAATTCAATACGATCGATCTAAAATGTAAATTGCTCCCCACATTTATTGCAATTATTCTATAAGAATATCAGTCTATGGATCATATTACGTATTTCACAAGGGTCAATTACTGCTACAAGGATAAGATGTCCGATTAGCAGTAGGAACGTCTTTATCGCGCAGAAGGATAACAAAGGGTTTCGTGGTTACCCTTCGCAAGCTTAGTTCGAAGTTCTGAGCTTTTACAACCCTCGTATCCGCGTTTATATTGTGCCCTACCCTAACCCAATCTGGATAGGAGTAATATCGTAATAAAATCGTGTAAAATATCCGCACGTGGAAGCACAGACTATAATATCCACATTGTTATATTTTTGATGATGAAACTCGCTTGCGATGTAGTTCTTGATGGATTGTTCCAGATACTAGGAATCTGATGACCATCGATTAATCTAACTTTTCTCCAGTTACGGCCCTGTGATTATTTCCTTCTTCGCTTTCCTTCGTTAAAAGGTTCGATGCACGCTGACATGTTTACTAACGCGTGGTATCATGGAGCAGTATAGATTCCCATTCTTTAGAGAAATATATGGTGAAAATGATCCTAGACGTCTATCATGATTGCTCTGGGTGACGTGATTGACAAAAAAACAATGATTCAACGTCATAAGTATGCTCATACGCAGTAGACAATTTAATAATTGAAAGAAGTCAAGCGATATTTAATCATCGTTCGACAAGACATCTAATTACATTCCATTCCCTGTAAAAGTCATGTTCAAATGAAATGCACGACAGAATTGTATATTTAATGTTTTTTGTAACCATGCAATTTATATCTTATCGTCATCATGTGAAAACAACTATGGGTGGTTGGTATTGTGTTGGAGTCGGTTCTGGTTAATCAAATTTCAACAATGCCCTTGTCGCACAGAATAATTTCTAAATATANGTTTTATATATCTATAAGAAAAATATTACGAAAACACGTGGAACTAATAGTATACAAATATTATAAAAACAATATTCTAAAAGTTTTGCAAATATTTGAAATGTCGCAAAATATTGACAAGATGTACGATATTCGTTAAATATGTAGAAAATATAAGACAAATATTTTGTTGCTACTAGGGATTTGTAGTGGTAATTCTTAATGTATGTATATAATAAGTAATATATATGTAAAGGGAGAGATGGAGGGAGAGATGAGAGAGAGGGAGGGAGAAATAAGAGAGAGGGAACCAGAAGGCTCAAAAGTGTTCCGTGCAGAAGAAGCAAGTCGGCTGCCATGATAATAGGCCCGTGATCAAGTTCTGAGGAAGATCGTGGACGCACGATCTGGCCAGTAGTTGCCTTATTTCCCTCAGAAGGCCTGGCCCAGTATTGGCCATTGGATTTTAATCGGCGGACGAATAAAAGGCTGATTTATTTTATTGCTGATAGACATTGCTCCATGACGCACACCAAAAGGAAAAGTTAAGCCCCTTTCTTTCTCTCTAATTGTTACTATTTGTCATTTGCGTTTTGTTCTTGTACTATTTTATTTTGTTTAATTCATCTTTCGGTTTATGTATCGTTTTATTCCAACGTAGCGTTTTATTCTTATATTTATTTATTTTTGTATTGTTATATTTTCCGTTAGAGCGATTATTTTATTATTTATTCTTTTAAGTTCGTGTCTGTATTGGTCTCGGTCTCTTTTTATTCTGTTTATAATTTGCGCATCTTTTTATTTATTTATTTATTCTTGTTTGTTTAATATAGAGACCTTTTAGAATTCTTCGTTTCTCTTCATTGATTTGTGTCTTCTTTCTAAAATCCATCTCTCTGGAGAATATCCAAATGTTACACATTGAATAAACATAATTCGATTCCTTCCCACAATTTTCTTATAATATTTTTCGCATACTATTGTTTTACGTTTAAAAATTTAGTCAAGATTACGCACAAATCCTGTCGAGTCATGACGAAAGTTTTCGCTTAAATTGACACAATCTATGTATAGGAAAATTGTTCACTCTGCGTTCACTTTGTTTCGTTTACACGCGCTTCACAGTTGCTTGCTCATCATTCAAAACGGGAACTTCTTTTACTGGTTTTCGTGAATTTTCCCTCGACTTATTTCATCGACGATTTTGAGTGCTGATTCCAAATCTTATGATTTGTTGCTGAAGAATTTAAAGAACACGCATGCATTGAATATATGTCAATTGCTTAGAAGGATTTCATGCTCAAATGTTTTCATATTTTTTAACGAATTTTATTTTCACATATACTTGTGATATTCATATCATACACACATGAAGACTGTTTTTAAATTCATTAGAAAGTTATTATATATATTTTTCTAAATTTTAATTGTTATATAGACAAGAAAAAAAGCTTTATTAACAAACTCTCACAGCGTATAGTATTTAAGCTGCAATTACACATTTTAACCATTAACTGCGGATTTGGATATTAATTTATTAAAATTCTTTATATTTCTTCTTCAATTAAGGCTAGGATCTGTACAAACCGAATATTATAACAAGAATCAAAGAATGTACCAGGTGTATAAGCTTAAATCCGCTGTTTTTAGTCAGAAAAACACGTTTTTTTCATAGAAAGCAAAAACATTTTTTCAAACTACTGGCCCTCGCTAGCTACAGATTTGTCCCATCTCTCGGGCAATTTGTGGGTACCACGCCAAAAACATTCTTTCTCTTTCGAGGCAAACCACTCATCGAGCCATTGCCCGACGCTTCGTAAGAATCGAAGTGTTGCTCAGAGAGCGTGTGGCCCATTGATGATAACAGGTGGTAGTCGGAAGGACCCAGGTCTGGTGAATGAGCGGCATGGGGTAGCACCTCCCAGCTGAGTGCCTCCAAGTAGTTTCGGACCATTTTTGACGTACGCTATGGTGCGTTGTCGTGAAGGAAAATGAGCTTGTCATGTCTTTGCTGATAATCCGGTCCTTTTCACGTAGAGCACGGGGCAATTTTATCAGCTGTTGATGGTAGCGTTGAGCATTGATCGTTTCATCAGGTTTCAACAGCTCATAGTAGACGATACCCTGCTGATGCCACCAAACGCACTGCATCGACTTTTGTCCAAAGCGATTTGGTCTTGCGGAGGATTTTGATGATTGGCCGGGATCAACCCACGATTTCTTGCGTTTAGGATTCTCGAAAAATATCAACTTTTCATCGCCAGTCACAATCCGATGCAGGAACGAATTTCTTGTTTGTCTGACGAGCAAGATTTCGCATGTGTTTTGGTGGCACTCCATCTATCTATCGGTCAATTCATGCGGCACCCAGTTTCCGATCTTTTGAACCTTTCCCATGGCACGTAGGCGCATGGAAATGGCTAGTTGAGTAACATCCAATTGCTCGGCAAGCATTTTTTGCGATTGGGTATCGTCCTCGTCCAAAAGAGTCTGCAATTGATGGTCCTCAACCTTCCTGGACCGATTTTCACGCTTCTTGTCGTTCAGGTCAAAGTTACCGACCTTGAACCGACAAAACCAATCTCTGCACGTTGTTTCCGATAAAGCACTGTCGCCATAGACCTCCATAAGCATTCGATGCGATTCGACAGCCTATTTCTTCAAATTAAAGTAGAAAATCAGAGCTTCCCGTATATGCTCTTTTTCTGGCAAAAAACTAGACATAATTACCAAAGGAAACATGTATGTTGTTGTTTGAAATTGCTGATGATCTGTCAACAATAATCAGTGCACATGTTAAACTCGTACGTAACAAAAGTACGGCGTGTCCATAGTAACTTAATATGCTCACTAATGCAATCTATGAGCAAACAGCTTATACACCTGGTAATAAATTTCTAGTTTTTTTTTTATTTAGTTGGCTACATATAGGTCGTTGTTATATTTCTTTTTAATTTTGCAACAAAGCGTACCTTTTATCAGTTCAGACATACACAACTCTGTCTAATAAAATAATTTTCAACATTGTGTAACAAACATACTTAAACTTAAAGCGGACACAAATCATTTTCATTAAAAATTTTTTAGTATTTGTAGGGAACTGGAGATCGAAAGAAAGCAAGAAAGGAAGTCAGCCATAAATACTGCGGGGAACGTGGAAGCCTTCAAGCACAAACGCGTACTGGGCGGACAGACACATAACTTTCCTTCTCGATGAAACTGTACGCTATAGTCAGTTCGTCTTCAGACACCGCTTCCCAGTGGGAAAAAAGTCCCAAGAGACAGTCTGTAGAGAACATCAATATTTCCAAGGGAAACTTTAATCCGCTTGTCAAGCGATTCCGCACGAAGAACTTTGCCAGGCCATGTTAAATTGCAGCCAGCAGATCGACAAAGTTAACGATGATATGAGTTGCGGAATCGAGGAGATTATGGACACTGGAAGCTCGAGTCACAGCGGTGCTCCAATCAGAAGGAGAAGAGGTGTCGTTTCGCCCTTGATCTATCTGTTAAATGCACCGTAAAAAATACAATCAGCACATCATTGATCCTCCAGCATGAATATAAGAAGAAATAAAGTAAATCATTTTCTTTACTTTATAATAACATATCTTTAACCTTCAGCGGTCCGAAATTCTGAATCACCTTGTAAATGTCGAGTCAGCCTCGACATAGGACTGCAAAGGGTTAATGTATCGTCTTTAAGGTGAAGTGAAACCTCCTTCAAATCAGTCGATTCGAATACAACACTTTTTTTTAAGGGTATCAGACCAAACTGTCCGAAACTTTGACACATCACTCCTGATCGTCTAAGAATTGTCCTGACACATTCAAAATTTGGATTTTTGGAAAAAATTTTTGAATTCACCCCAGACCAAAACCAAAATGGCGTCGAGCTCTCATATTTCGATCAATATACAATTATAGAAAAGCTCTGATATGAGAATCGAAAGAGTCAGGACAATTTTACGACAATTTAGAACACTCTGGTAGTTGATAAACTCGCATTTGAATGGGATAAAGGCAAAAAAAGTGTTGTATGCGCTTCTTTGCTAAAACGATGGGAATACGAGGTCTCGGAGTGAAAATTTAATTGACCTGGAAATCACAGATTGCGCAGGGGGTCCCCCTGCAGTCGATTAGGGTCCCAGAAAGCATGAACCCAGAGGATTTTTGGAGTTTTACTTCGATTTCTTTATAATTATTGTACGAAAACGACAGGTGGAGTATGCCATTTGGTACAATACCCAATATAATTCGACACAGCTGCCGATATAAAAACAAATGTCGGCAACGTAGGCATTTAGAAAAATCTTCTTTATTGACGTCGATCAAGTTCCTCGACGTGTTTCACTTCACCTTAAAAGCGGTAATATGAAGTTTAAACTGTATATTGTCCATTTCTGTTAGATCATTTAAATTTGTATATATTTATATTATTTATTGGCCACGAGCTATGGTTTCGTTTATTGAAAATCGTTACACGTATTCAGCAGGGGATAAAAATAAATCTGCAGGCTTATAAATACAATTTAATTTCCGATTACATTTCACAAGACATGTACTAGTAGTAAAAGTCAGGTTTTTTACCCAGTAAATGAAATACATCACGTTAAAGCCTGATTTATGAACAATATAAAAGAGATTACATTCGAAATTTGAGGGAAACAGATTAAATTGAAAACATGCCCAGAAGAAAAAAACTATACAATTGGAGCACGTCCAGTAAAATTTAAATATTTTATTTCTATGCTTTTTCGCTTGAATATTCCAAATTAATTCATTTTGAGTAAATTGCTGTAATCCATCTTTTGGACAATTTATTTAAATGTATTCTTCCAAAAGAAAACTTCTCTTTATAATGTTTCCTTTAAACCTTTAATATTTCTTTTACAGGATGCCATGCTATGAACGTTCAAATAAAAAAAATGTATGTTACATAAGAGTGGAAGAGCTTGGATTTTAAATTGCCCCTGAACATTAACTGATGTAGCGTCTAATAATACTTTACGTCGGTCAATGTAACTATTTACTGGTGGAAATATGTACATTGAGAAAAGAAATTCATCGAACCAAAGAAATGTTTTTTTCAATAGTACCAATGAAATACTTCGTTAATTCCAAGAATAATTATTTGACTAAAATAAATTGTCATAAATCCGAATAAATGTTGCGTCCAATTTATGAGTCAGAAAGGTATTGAGTCAAATAATTATTCTTTGAATTATCAACATTTTTCTTTGATACCGTTCAAAGAAATATTTCTTTGATTCAATAATATTTTTTTGTCAGCGAAGCAATGGTGTATAAATACTTCCCTATTACTTCAAACTTCCTTTCACTTTCTGAAAATGTCGACAGTTACCGGAAACTAAGGAGGGAAGCCAGCCATAAATATTACGAGGAGCGTAGGAACCCTCCGGCAAATGCGCACTGGGCGGATGGACACATAACTTTCCTTTTCGATGAAACTCTGCTCTATACCGGATTCGCTTTCAATAAATCTTTCCTTTTAGGAAGAAGTTTAGTAAAAAGTTTCGATAAGACCACGACATTTTTAAACAAAATATTTATCCACCATTCGAGTGACTTTGCCTGAGTAATTTGCACCGCAGCGAGTTAAATCGTGGTCAAACGGGAGAAGTGGAATTAACTCAAAGAGGATGTACCTTGGGAAAACGCAAGGACCGCATAGACGCTTAAAAGCTTGAGAGTCGAACAAAGGAGCGAACACAAGGCGACCGTGGGTGTCGTCTCCTCCCGTGAAGTATAAAACGAACGCTGAGAAAGTCGAAGTTAACCCTCTATGGGTCCGTGTAACTTTCAGGTCACATTTTAAATGAACAATTTTTTTTTTCATTTGCATATGAGCCGCTCAGTGCACACATCGACTAACTCCACTTTTTGAAAAATCTTAAATTTAGGTGTCAAAGCACTTCGTATAGTCATAACTTTTTATATTTATAATATCTTTCCTGATTAATAGAGATTAACACCATTAAACGGCAGCATTTTTTTGGGCATTGAATAATAAGTAATTTATTTCAGAAGCCATTTTGATTAACTCCATACTCTAATGTAAATTGTAGACGAATACCTGGCAGTATAGCATTATTGGATTATCTGTTGCGGCCGTACATCGACGCTTTTTTTTTGAAACAACCGAAGATGCTTTCCCCCTTTCAACAATATGAGTGATAGAATCGCATCAGCAAACAGATAGAAAGAAGCGCAATGCAGACGGTAGTTAGTATAACAGTGATCTTCACGCTGAATGTCACTGTATACTTCACCAATATTACACGGACTCCATATTTTTTGGTTTTTTCAACATTACTCCCTGATTGTTTTTAAAGAACTGAGTATTATACCGTTATAATCAAGATGAGTGAAACTAATAACAATGTGGATGTGGAAAGCAGGGATGATTCTTCAATACGATTTATCAGCAGAAAGTCTGGGGCAANTGAAGATATTATGTGTTTACTACCATACGTCCCTCTACTTTTTCAGGAACATTTTAAGAATCTTAAAAACTCATAATGATAAAAGCCTAAAATGATAAAAAATACTTTCGGTTGCAATGTATGCACTGAGCGGCTCATATATAGGTTCCTAATTGCTGATTTTTCATTCCCCCAATTTTTTTTTATTTAAAACAAAAATTCGGCCCATAGAGGGTTGTCACTATATAAACATAATAATTTTTACATGTTCATTTTTCATGTCGACGAAAATCCTTTTAACAACTACTGAACGCTTAATCCGTAGTTGCACGAAATATTTGTCTTTTATTTTCTATATATTTAACGAATATCGTACATTTTGTCAATATTTAGCATTTTAAATATTTGCGAAACATTTATCTTAGAATATTATTATTACAATATTTGTATACTATTAGCTCCACGTGTATTCGTAATATTTTTCTTATAGATACAGAATACGTTTCGTTTCATTTTAATATAAGTATTTTTTAAATTTATATTATTTATTGGCCACGAGCTATGGTTTCGTTTATTGAAAATCGTTACACGTATTCAGCAGGGGATAAAAATAAATCTGCAGGCTTATANGATTAAAACTTAATGTCATTGAGATTTTCAACAAATATTTTAGATATCTTCAAATGAAATCTACGAGACTTCTTAAATAATCGAGCACTTAAGATATTTAGTTAAGATTACACAAAGATAATTAAAACTTATTCTGTGCTACTAGGGATGTCTTTTCGCGGAAGAACCATGTTTTTTTTTGCAAATTATGGGAGATTGACAAGAAAGTGTTGCTCAACCTAAATTAGTGATTCATAGAACAGTTTGGTAGCAGAGTTTCTTATGACTAAACGCTCTGCGTTGTGAAGTGAAAAATAAGCAAAGATCTCATTTCTTAAGGTGATATGAAAGGGTTCGTCTATAAATATCTGAGAGGTCAAATCGTTCGTGAAAGTATTCTCCGAATTGGATATACCAATTTGTTTCAAATCTTATCACGTGATTATGGAGGCCCAATGGTAAGTCCTAAAACTCACAAAATTTCATTTTTTATAACAAATTTCGTTTAGTTATTATGGATTGCGACAATAATAGTGTGGTTCGTGCACGTTTTTGATGTTTTACGGGTTTTGAAGGCATGGAATCAAAAATGAAGAGTTTTAGGACCTAGCTCTAAGAGGTTAGAATACTATCGAAATGGAACATTACAGAGTCAGACGGGAAAATATGGGAAAGTATTTCCCATATTTTCTCATCTGACTTTGACATTCCCACTTTAGTTGCATATAAACGTCACAGATGGTGTCATTGGTCCATTAGAGTACCAAAAATCACGAATTCACGGGATTTCGAAAGTTTTCCTATGATCTCTTTATAATTATTCTGTTAAAATTACAAATGGAACTCTTCATTTCGTATAATTCTCAACGCAGAGTGTAACAAACGTCAACATAAATACAAAAGTTGGTAACTTGGCGCGAGTTTATGTTATCACTTGAATATTCAAAATGTCGGTATCACGAAAAAGGGTACAGATGGATTTTATTTTATCGACGTCGATTAAATTTCTCAGCACCTTTCATATCACTTTAAAGGTTAACGACAGACCTTTTAACTAATAATTGTTAGAAAAATAATTAAAGGTGATTTGAAATAAGAATATATATAACCAAGTCTTTGTCAACGTTAATTGGAGAAATATAACCAGATCATAATCAAGAAAGTCTATATAGTTTCGAGCCAAATACATTTTCGAGCGAGAAACTTGCAGCGTTGAATGTTGAAAGAAATCCGCCCTGCGCGCTTGAGCTCGGGTGAGAGGCTACCGAGTTATATATACTAAGGATCGATTATGTAGGAGTGGGGGAATAAACATATGCTTTCCTGAATGCTATAGGCAAAAATAAAAGTTTGAATAACCGACAAAATCAGTAACGTTTTAACTAAAATTGACTCGGATCCGATTAGTGGTATCTACGTGAAGATATTGAGCCCATCATTATGAAAGTGGTCTAAGTCAAAATTAAAAAAAAATGAGTTTATCAGTTATTTCATCCCACATTATTTTAAACTAAATTAATTCAATGTAATTTTTACGATAGTGTCAAAAAAGAACCATTAGAGAGTGAGTGTAATGTCAACATTATATGGAATTTATTTAGTGTTAATTATGAAAGTGGTCTAAGTCAAAAATTTAAAGAAATTATATAAACATAACCTTAAAATGGCACGTGGCCCTCTTTGGCGCGTTTTTGCACTACACCATAAGCTGACAAATGACAATCAAACGATGACAGAAACGACAATACTTTCCGGTCTACCTAACAATATATGGAATTCATTTAGTTCTATTTTCATAGTGCATTAATTCAGTCTGGCTCTTCTGAACTAATTATTGGCGATAAAATAGTTTATATATTTTACCACTATGTCAACGGATAGCGGTTCAGGTAAGTTAATGACAACGTACTTATTAAGTGAATATGTTAATTATTCTTCGGATATGATGTGATTTTCAAATATTATACGACACGTAATACTTCTTTAGATGATTCTAAATTCCACGTTTTGGATCTTTCACCTAACAGAGGAAGACCAAAAATATACGGAAATATTAAATTACTTCCATTATACCCCACCACTAGACCAGTAACGGAAGAAAAACATGAAGATATTATGTGTTTACTACCATACGTCCCTTTACTTTTTCAGGAACATTTTAAGAATCTTAAAAACTCATAATGATAAAAGCCTAAAATGATAAAAATGGATTACGTTTTCAAAATAATTAATAAATGTTCATGAATTATTTCATTAAAATTTTTGTTTCTAATAAAACTCGTTGTTTTTTATTGCTTTATGTCATTTATAGGACATTCAGTTAATTTTGACAATGGTCTAAGTCAATTCACACTTTGAAAACAACATTCTCGTATGAAATTCACCCAAAGTTTCATATTCATAATAAATTTCCATTAATTAAGACTAATAAAATTCTAAATTAAAATGTTGCATAATATAAAAATATTTTTTAATTTATTCAAATGCAATTCATTAAATATCTCGAAACAAGAAATATATGACTTAGACCACTTTCATAATTATGGGCACATATACTATAAAGTTTTGAGCACTCTCAGAATCGTTATTCTGTTATCATTATCGTCGTCGCCCAAGATGCAGACTACCATTTTCGCACTCACAAGATGGATGGATCTTCTTACGATTTTTTGAATGTTGTTCCACACGTTCAACGCGACACTACTATAAAATACGCCCCTTACTAGAGTAGTAACATTCAAGAGACACGATAGCGGCTCAGGCAACATCATGATCGCTGGAGCGTCGATAGCCCATCCGCGTTAATTATTAGTATAAACTTAATCTTTTGTAATCGCTCGAGTCAAGGCCCACGGAAACTCGAGGTCCTTCCCACGCGAACCGATGGACCCGAGCCATCCTCGAAAGGGGGGCAATAAAACTTCCGAGTCCGAGCATTGTCAAAGGGTCTCTTTTCGAGGGTTTTCGCCGAAGGTACGAGACGACGTCTGGCGAACAGATTTTTTAACTTTCTAAAAATTCCGAAGCCCGCTTCTGGCGACCAGACGTCACTCGAGGGTTTTTTCCGCGAATCCACGGCATACGTGACCGGCCGTTCCGCGGGTGCCTTCGAGGGCGGAAACCCTTCGGGAATTTTTCCCTGCCAATGAGAATGCTCGACTCAAGGTCCGACTTCCTCCCTCCACCGAGTTGGAGGGAGAACTATGCATTCGGATACTTTTTAAGACATTTTGTAAAAAGCAGATACCAACCGAAAGTTGCCGAGACAACATCGGATCTCAAAAACGTTGCCGAGCCAACGTCCAAAAAGTCCAGTTGCCGAGCCAACTGAGAACTTGATCATTTCGTTGCCGAGTCAACGCAAACGCAAAGACCAGTTGCCGAGTCAGCTGATCAACGTCGTAAAATTACGCATCATCCCTTGTCCGTAAAGGAAATATAGTCTATTGTGTCACTAAAATCCGGAATAACTTCATTCAAAACGCGAAACCAGCTGCCGGCGGTTAATTCCCCCATCAGCAAAATACTATTCGAGCCCGTCTTCCCCAGCCCGAGGATTTACGACCCTCGGGGATTGACTGACAATCGCGAACTGGTTTAGTGTCGCAGAACAGTCGCTACCACTCTTTTACTCGAAACATGGCGTCAGCAGGCATTTAAGGTGAATCGAAACCCCTCCTCAAATCAATGGATTCGAATAAGACGCTTTTTTTTTTAGAATATTAGACCAAACCATCCAAACCTTTGACAGATGACTAGTGACCATCTAAGAATTATCCCGACACTTTCAAAATTTGGATTTTCGGACAAACATTTGTTGACTTAGCCTAGACGAGACCCAAAATGGCATCGAGCTCTAATATTACCGTTAATGTCCAACTATTGAAGACTCTAATATAAGAAAGGAAAGTGTCAGGACAATTGTATAACAATTTAAGACACTCTTGTAATCGAGAAATTCTCATTTAACGGGATACAGACAAAGAAAGTATTTTATGCGCTTCTATACTAAAACGAAAGTAACGAGATCTTGGAGATAAAATGTAATTGGCACTGAAATCACAGATGGCGCAAGATGACACTCTGCAGTCAACTAGGACATCAAGAACCATGAATCCAGAGGATTTCTGGAGTTTTAATTCGATTTCTTTATAAGTATTATATATATACGAAAACGACATGCGGAATAAGCCATTTGATACAATACCCAATGTAATTCGACACAGCTGTCAATATAAAAACGAACGTCAGTAACGTAGGTATTTAGAAGAATCTCTTTTGACGTTGATTAAATTTCTCGACCAGTTTCGCTTCACCTTATTTTTCATCACACGGCCAGTATTATCGTAATAAAGACCTATGGACAGTTTAACATGCACGAAATGCTTTGTTCAGTTTTTCTCTTTTTTTTTTGTTAGACTTAAATCATC
This sequence comes from Orussus abietinus, assembly GCF_000612105.2. Lineage (NCBI taxonomy): Eukaryota > Metazoa > Arthropoda > Insecta > Hymenoptera > Orussidae > Orussus > Orussus abietinus. The sequence goes on along the minus strand of NW_019394767.1, from coordinate 23,862 downwards.
AATCACTGAAATGGTTCAAAAGTTATATCAATTTAAAATTTATTGTGGCACCAAATAACCAATGACTGAATATGTAAATTTACATAGGCATTTTTACCAGGGTGGACCGGGACTCTCCCGACTCGAACCGGGGGCTCTCTCTCTATTCGGGTAAATGATCCGAATGACTAATTGTAAGTTATCCAGGTCTATTGACAAAGCTCTATCCGAATCATACTTGGTTGAGATGGAGGAGTCCAGAGATCCCACTCCGTCATCATACATAGGCATTCGCCATCGAATATCATCGTCTGCATTGCACAGTTTTACCGGGCAGTTTCCCGGCACGCACTCGCAAACGTTATTATCGTTTGAAACATTTCTTCTTGCTATTGGCCTCATTTCGATGGAAGCCTGTCTCCATCCCGAACGGGGCTCCCAAGCAGAAAATTCACGAAAAAATTCGAGTGACCAGGCCAGAACTCGAACACGGACCTCTGGCTATCCGGGCATGTGCTTTGAAACACTATGTGATGTGACAACACTAGTGTTGCGACATCGTAATGTGACGAGTCGAGTATTTTAACTCGTTGAACATAAGTCAAGCATGTATTCGAGTCAACTCGAGTCATTTTTATTGTACTTTGAGTTATTGGTACAATCGAATGCGAGTTACGAGTGTAAGAGTGAGATGGAGGTACTCGTACTGAGATACCAATCGCGACTTATTTGTTTATTCGAATAATCATTATTCGAATCATTTTACTCTCCAACTCGCCATTGACTCGACTCGTCGCGCTGAATGTATGCGACATCGAGTCGTCGACTCGACTGGGCAATGCTCGAGTAACTCAAGTTGATGATGTACTCGACTCGTTATATCGTTTCGACTTGAGTCGTCGTTAATCGAGTCGTTTTACTCGCCAACTCGCCATAGACTCTCCTCGTCGCGTTGAACGATTACGGCACCGAGTTATCGACTCGAGTCCAAACTCGAGTTGGCAATGCATTCCAATGTAACTTGCGTTAAGAACGATACATTTACCAATTTTGTAATTTTAGCACACGGTATAAGACAGAATTCTAGAATTTCCAAAATCTCTTTACTCCGTGTAAGTCTAGGGCGCATCACCCAAAAAGAGATAAAAAGTATAGCCTATCAGATGTTAATTAAAACATGATCGGCAAGGGTGAAATCTATAAATTAAATGCGTTTAGGAGAATTAGAAATGAAGTGACGCATCCTAGATCTTCCAATTTGGGTCTCGCAGTTCCATTTGTATATTCCAATTATATATCGTTTGGATTTTAAATACATTGTAACATTATGCCAACTAGGTATCGGTGTTACCGACCTGGCCTGTATCATGGCCCCCTAAAACAACAGTGAATCAATAAATCGGGTACGAGTACTTTCCATGAGTAAAAAATAAATTAGAAAATTCTGCAGCTTGTGAGTGCCTATTATCGAATAGCTCAGGTGAAGCTAAAAATCGTGAAGATCGTCAACTTTGATCACCTAATCGATATGCCATAAGACGACCCTGGCTACAAAAGATACAGAAACATCGTCATAAATAACAGTCGTTACTCGTTAGCACAAAATAGTATAAGGTCGCAAAGCGAGTCCGGATTTATGGGTCCCCAAGTTATATTTCCAACGACACGAGAGAATCCCAATTCGCTTAGCCACATGTAGCGAAGCGTAAATCGCTGGGAGTCGTTTGACTTCTCATTTCCTTTCGGTAAGACTTCCCTTTTAGTTTTCTCTTCTGTGGACCATTAATCGTGACTTCGATCGTTAATGTGCCTACCATTTCCTCGTCAGACTCACGAACCTCGAAAGAAGGAGTTTTTATAAATTGCGACTGGACGAGTCAGAACATTTTGTGACATTGATCCCTAATTGGATCACACCTGACAATGATTCACTGGTTGTCACCATTTGATTTACTTTTTCTTCTATCTTTCTACCAATCTTTTGAGATGGTGTATGGAACTAAAACACAATAGTTTGACCTTTTCGGATGATAATAGCATTCAATGTATTTTTTATTCTGAACATAAATTTACAACGGCCTCCTTTTTCTTTCTCAGACTAATCAGGAAATCTGTTACATAAAAAGAAACATACGAAAAGATGGACTCACTAGTGCTCCCGTGATTTTTAAGCAAATTGGCACTCCTGCTCTAGTAGCACAACAAATTTGTCTTATATTATCTATATATTTAACGAATATCCTACAGTTTGTCAATATTTAGCAGACATTTGAAACATTTGCAAAGCATTTACTTTAGAAAGTTATTTTTATAATTTTCGTATAATAATAATTCCAAATGTTTTCGTAACATTTTTCTTACAGATATACAAAACTTTTCGTTTAATTTTAAAATCATTATTTATTAAATATTTTCTGCCGAATACGCTATAAACGTTTTCAAAATATTTTAAATCGAAATCACACGTCTCGCTACCATAATGAAATAGCAGAACAAAAATGTTGCAAAAGTTTGTCGTGTTTTTTGATACCAAATGAGGAGTCCGATAATAATTGTAAACTAAAAAATGTATCTTTATAGTATGTTTATAAATGATAAAATATACTTTTGTTATATGATTTTTAACGGGTCCGGGTGCCAGCATGCGCAGTAGACTGCAACCATTAATTCGGCACACTTAGGGCACGCGACCTCACAGAGAACATATACCTATTATATACGTTATGACGAACAATTGCGATAAATGAACGGGGGGGATAGGTTCCGGGCCCGGACGATCGCTCGTCACCTTCGCCCGATCGTCTAGACGGATCCGTTCGAGCCACTCAAACATTTCCCGGTTTCGGGAACGAGACACAAAGTTGGGCGACAGGCCTCCCCGGAGGCCAAAGAAACACACTCTCAACTCTCGACAATCTCAAAAACGCAAAACTCTCGAACAAAACTCAAAATATTAGGCTCAAACGATCTCCGCCTCGACGATCGTCGCGGCGCGGCCGGCTAGCACAGAGCGCATGCGCCAGGTTCGGAGAGGGCGGGGTAAGACCAAACTACGGGACTGGGAAAACTTAAGGTGAAGTGAAACATCCTTCAAATCAGTCGATTCGAATACAACACTTTTTTTTAAGGGTATTAGACCAAACTGTCCGAAACTTTGACACATCACTCCTGATCATCTAAGAATTGTCCTGACACATTCAAAATTTGGATTTTTCAAACAAATTTTTTAACTCAGTCCAGACCAAAACCAAAATGGCGTCGAGCTCTCATATTTCAATCAATATACAATTATCGAAGGCTCTGATATGAGAATCGAAAGGGTCAGGACAATTTTACGACAATTTAGAACACTCTGGTAATCTAGAAACTCGCATTTGAACGGGATAAAGGCAAAAAAATTGTTCTATGCGCTTCTTTGCTAAAACGATGGTACTACGAGGTCTCGGAGTGAAAATTTAATTGACCTGAAAATCACAGATAGCGCAGGGGGTCCCTCCGCAGTCAATTAGGGCCCCAGAAGGCATGAATCCAGAGGATTTCTGGAGTTTTACTTCGATTTCTTTATAATTATTGTACGAAAACGACAGGTGGAGTATGCCATTTGGTACAATAGACAATATAATTCGACCCAGCTGTCAATATAAAAACGAACGTCGGCAACGTAGGCATTTAGAAAAATCTTCTTTATCGACGTTGATTAAGTTCCTCGACGTGTTTCACTTTACCTTAACGAATTGGAGAAAACCTCAAATCGGGGAAATTTGGAAGATTCCAACTCAGAAAATCAAAAAGAGAAATCAAGAAAATTTAACAGATTTATTCGAATAAAAGAATTCGAAAAATCAGTTACCGAAAATTTAGCCCGCTGACAATAGAAAAATACAAAAGAGGGTTCGATGGAAGGCCGCCCCAAAGAAAATCCGATCCGACACGAGACAATTCGAACGCACGGCGGTTCGTAATAAACTCGATCTGGCAAATATAAAAAAAAGACGGCATCAATAAACTCCTTTTCAGAAAAAATCCAATCATTTTAAAGCTGGGATGGGAAAGATTCGGGTTTTTTCCGCGAGAGGCGATGTCAAGTGTCGGCTGCCCAAAACTGTATGAAAGTCCGCCTATCAGGGTGTGCGGAATTAATACATTCTCCGGTTTGAGCGTCTACTACGACGATGATAAACTACAACGATTCTGAGCGTAATGTATAAACTCAAATTTCCATATTTTCGCGTAAATACTAGCTATCGAAGTAGAATAAATTTTAAAAAATTCGTGATTTTTCGCTTGATTTTTTTAGTTAGTCAAACGTTCATTTGTATTTCCATAGTTATGGAGAGAGTAGATTCCCATTTTCCCCACTCCTGAAATTTGGGTCCTTGGCGTTAAGTACTCGGTAGCGTTTCGTTCATCAGTCAACACTACGAGTTTCTGGATTTTAAATCAGATATCATTAATGCTAAGACTCATAAAAGTATGTCGTTCAAGGAATAAATTTTTAATCTATTTCACTGAACAAAAAGAATCTTCCGGCGTATCCGGCATTGCCAGTGAGACTACCGTACCGGTCACAGCTCTCGTCATCTCGTCCCGTCAGCGTCAGCGCCTCGTTCCCGATTAATCCCGATGGACGCCGTGCCGACCATCCAGAAAGATGCAGTGCTGACCATTCCGAAGAGGCGTAGCAGAGAGGAGCTGGATCGTCCTTCCGGGCGAACTTCTTACCGGTGAGCCCGAACCTGCCCAGAGAGCCTCCTAGACCGTCATTGCCCACCATGTCCGCGCCGTGAGTTGATTCCGAACCGTTATCGCCACGAATGCGTGTTATGTCCGGGTAACTGTTAAGTCTCGACCCCGGCTGTTTTGTGCGTTTTAGAATATTCGGAAAATTGTAAATCTTCGCGGCTGGTCTGCGCCGTCGGTTTAATATTGCCATCTGCGCGGTAGTGTCTGTGAACAGGGAGACCAAGTTAAGTTGTCAAATGACGGTTGGACCTGGACAGCTGCCTTTCGTGGAGCATTATACCGTCCCGTGAGTAAGTTCCATGTGTCCCAAGTTCAGGATCCCGAAATTGTTAAGGGCCACGAGAGGCGTTCGTTTATATTTATATTGGAAAATTCCGACGGGGGGAGACTCCCACCCGCTCGATTATATCGCGCCGTTACCTTTATGTTTTCTTAAATAATTATCGAAATTCAGACCGCGACTGCTTGCGAGCAGGACGGAGTGGGTGGGAAGTGGAGGACCATACCGCGAGCCGTTGCTGAATACCGTTTTGCGCAATTACCGAATGCACCGGGCTCTTACCGAGGTCCGAGGGAGCACGTAACAGGTCCTCCCGCTAGGGTGTTGTACCCTGTTCGGACTTCCACCGAGAAGTTCGATTTTCTGTGGCAAACTTTTGTCTTATTATTTCATCGACCTTACCGTTTCGGCGAATTGTGAGACCGACTCCTCCTCACTCGCGCCTCTTTCGTAACGAACCCCCTAACTTTACCGTGCCGCCAAGGGCGTAAGGTCCTCGCGGGGCTGAGTGGCCGGCCGGATACGCCTGGGTAAGTCCCGTCGACCGGACCAAGTCGGCTTGTTCGCGCTACCAGGTACCAGGAGCCCGAGATGCGCTTGCGCACCTGGCGCCCTTAAGGTGAAGTGAAACATCCTTCAAATCAGTCGATTCGAATACAACACTTTTTTTTAAGGGTATTGGGCCAAACTATCCGAAACTTTGACACATCTCTCCTGATCATCTAAGAATTGTCCTGACACATTCAAAATTTGGATTTTACAAAAAAATTTCTTAACTCAGTCCAGACTAGAACCAAAATGGCGTCGAGCTCTCATATTTCGATCAATATACAATTATCGAAGGCTCTGATATGAGAATCGAAAGGGTCAGGACAATTTTATGACAATTTAGAACACTCTGGTAATCGATAAACTCGCATTTGAAGGGGATAAAGACAAAAAAAGTGTTGTATGCGCTTCTTTGCTAAAACGATGGGAATACGAGGTCTCGGAGTGAAAATTTAATTGACCTGGAAATCACAGATGGCGTAAGGGGTCCCTCCGCAGTTAATTAGGGCCCCAGAAGGCATGAATCCAGAGGATTTCTGGAGTTTTACTTCGATTTCTTTATAATTATTGTACGAAAACGACAGGTGCAATATGCCATTTGGTACAATACACAATATAATTCGACCCAGCTGTCAATATAAAAACGAACGTCGGCAACGTAGGCATTTAGAAAAATCTTCTTTATCGACGTTGATCAAGTTCCTCGACGTGTTTCACTTCACCTTAATAAATCGGGCTCCCGGCAGAGCCGATGGTCGGGCTTGGCACCCTTTTGCCTAATTACCCCCAGGCGTATGACGATTTGATAATCAAGGATAGGAATTCCCGTCGCAATGTATGTATGTATGTATGGATGGATGTATGTATATATGTATGCATGTTTGTCTAGTCAATTTTTTTTGCAATTGTAGGGACTTGATCTCAGGACTCACGAGTAGGAAGCAGTAACGCTGACCATGATGCTATCAAAGCCTACAAAGGAGTAAATATTTTTCAGACTTATATAGACCGTCACGGTATCTCGCGATCAGTGCTAAAGATACCCCTTGTTTTTTGTTGTAAACTTTTTCTTAAAAAAAATCTCGTTTCATTATAATATAGAAACTCGTTAAAAACATTATAACAGTGTTATAAAATTATTATTTTATTTAGAATTGTGCAATAAATGTATACCGATTCACTTTTAAGATACTAAATTCATAATTTTACTACAACCCTATATAATAAAAGTACATGAATTATATGAATATTTTTTATGTGCGCAATTTTTTACAGTGTACCTACATTTTCATAAGTCTGTAGAAGCTGAATATAAACTATTAATTTAACATGTTCCTCTAGTTTTGATACCTATATACGTTATCTAGACTTCTATGGTATATGTATTGAAAATATAGGCGTGAAAAAGATTTACATGTATATTCACGGGATATATTTATTATGCATACTATAAATGCTATAAGTTTTCTATACTTATGATCTGATTCGTAAGTCCACTATAAGAATATTATATTTCATATGGGCCCGATAAAGCATCATAATTTCCATGCTGGTTAAAAATCGTGATGTATGTTTACGAGCCAAGGTGGAAGTAAATAAAAAATTATAGTATGGACTGAATTAACAGTTTTATCAAGTTGAAATTTAGATAGAAACATTAACTGTGTATTAAAAGTGTTAGATTACACATGGTGTCTTTTTATTTTTTTGAATGTGTCGTGAACAATGTTGATTAACCTTTGGTAGATGCGTACCAGAGCTATTAAATATTTTATATGCATCCAGAAAAAAGTAGATTTTTGTAGATCAAAAGTGGATAATATTTTCATCTACAAGAGACATAGATATTTATACATATTGTTTAGATATTTATGATATATATTCTATAGCCGTATACATGAAGAAGATCCATATATTTACGAAAGATGTTTTTTTAAGGTGTATGGTAGACGATATACATTTGCTATGCCCGTAGACCTAATTTATAAGGGTAATATACGGATATTCCATTTCGTGCGGTCGTGGGTAAATACTCGATGCCGTTCGCGCATGCTACTTAAACATATTTGGTGAAACTAAATTCTACCGCGTTTTCTGATACGACGGACTTTACAACGTCCTTTTTGACACAAGTCGGTTTTGCCATTTGTGGTCCTAGCTTTAAGCTCAATGGCATAAAAAAGCGTTCGTGACATTGCAAGGCATTTTCAGCTCGAAAACAGTCTTCCGTTTGTTACGTGGCAGCCGAGAGGATAACGAAGCCGGAAAAATTGGGGTATAGTCTGGGCAACTTTACCTCGGATTCTCACGTAACAGATTTATTATTTTCATGACATGACGCGAGCTGCCAGATCAACTCCTTTGATGGGATCTGCGGGATATGAGGACCTGAGAAAGGTTTCCATGAACGACAATTTAATGAAATACGGTAACACTAGTAACTGTATTTGTCTGCTAGTGGAGGTTTTCTACAATTAACCCTTTCGTTACCTTGGACGAGATATCTCGCGACCCAATACTGGCCGATTAACGCTTTTGACGAGATATCTCGCGACCCAATACTGGCCGATCAACGCTTTTGACGAGATATCTCGCGATCCGGTAGTAGCGGATTAACGCTTTTGACGATAATCTAGCTTTCTAGCACAAATATTTTGACATTCTAGATGATTATTATTTATAACTAATTCTATTCGTATAGCTAAAAGGAAGAAATAAATACAGCTACTACCGGATCGCGAGATTTCCCGTCAAAAGCGTTGATCGGCCAGTATCGGGTCGCGAGATATCTCGTCAAAAGCGTTAATCGGCCAGTATTGGGTCGCGAGATATCTCGTCCAAGGTAACGAAAGGGTTAACGGCGTTCACCACCAAAGTGGGGATGATGAAATCGACCGCTAGATGGCATTAGCATCGAATTCGGTAGGAGGTGAATAATGCCCTTTCTCACTCTGATAAGAGAGATGAACCGTGTTATGGGCGGAGCTTAGACAACGCGGCAACAATGTGTGGGTGCATCTTGCACATATACTACTCAACTAAAAGCATCTTCGTCACGACCTACGCTCGGCTTGTCATGTTGTGCATGGCCAGCACGTCGCTCCGAGTTGGCCGAAGCAAGTAATACATTAAGCAGTAAATAAAAATGTTAGTAACAATTACTTTTTAAACTATAAATACGTCGCTTTAAATATAAATACGTTTATACAATTATTCTGAAGCAGTTGTGTGCAAGCGACTGGCAATGTCTGACGGATACTTCCCAGATTTCACCGCGTGGAGGTCAATGCATCGAGGTCCAAAGTCAAAGTTAATAGTTTAAATGTACGAAAACAGTTCGTTAAACAAAAGAGATGTAAAATATATTTCAAAATTAATTCGTGATATATTAAATTCATGCAGATGTGTAATGTCCGTTTAAAATTAGTACGAATGTTTAAAGACTGAATTCCTATTAAGAAACGATGTACATCTTATAAAAACGTTATAAAATGTTTATGTGAGAAGATTTATATTTATAACATTATATTCGTATAACGAAAATTGTTCAAAATTACAGAATATTTGTACATTATAAGAGACCATAATTTAGTGTTATTACAGAAAGTATCAAGTTACAGTACTATAATTCTGCAGTTCTGTAAGTTATACTACGTTTCCCTAAAATCGAAATAAAATGAATGAAACGTAATTCTGTAGTCAAGTGGTATAGGGCAACAAATGAGAAATTTACCTTTCAGAGTTTGTAAGTGAAATTGTTCTGCGTGGCAAATACTGATAAAAATATCTACATGAATTCATGTCTAAATGAACATTATTGGTATTAATAAAGTCTGCACAACCTATCAACTGAAACCCAACAAATCAATTGATGATTCAATTCAAAACAATAATAAAATATTATGGAAAACAAATCTATATTTTGTAATCACTATTATAGAAAATTACGAAAGGAATGTATCTAGTAACGAATGTATCAATTGGTAATTACTGATTGAAAGTTAAAAGATGTCTTTTTCATAAATTATGGACAAAAATAAGATGATCTTTACAAACTTAAAATGAAACACTTTTTCAAGTAATATTTGTTGGTAAGGTAAAAAGACGGAAGAACAAATTTTTAAACAATAAGTGAGCATTAAACACCACTTTAATCGATGATATTGAAACATATAAATAAGAAATACCCTGTTCTTGGCTTATAAGTTCATGCGGAAGGTAAAAAACAAAAGCAATTGATTGTACATAAAAATTAAATTCTTAATATTGTTGTAAGTTAATAGTTCAGCAAAAAAGTAGTCTATTTCTGGAATGATTATAATGGAGTATAACTTTTAAAGATAATGAAAAGAAACAGACATTTTTGTTTCCTGCTAATATAATGAAAAGTTCTGCTCATAATGTATTAAATAAAAATCTCTTTGCATGTAACAAAAATAAAACTTAATTTCACATGTATTAACAACTGATGTAAAATGCTCAAACTATGAGTAAAATAACGCAATTAATAAACTTTGAATTCAACAAAACAAGTAATTACTTCTCAAAAAAAAGTATTGTTTACGGATTGACTAGCGTAAACTATAACTTAAAAAAATATATAAAAGGAATAGTAACATTGGTAAAAAAAGAAAGTAACGTACGCATAGGTATAACAAAACAATTATTGGACAACGTGTATTTGATAAATAACAAAAATTCCGTTTGTTTAAAATAAAACTGATCTATTGCGTATATTGCTCACAAGGAAACATTCCGAAGTGTCCGCCCCCGATCTTATTGATTTCCATATATGTTGAAGAACACAACAATCTAAGAGACACGTGTTTTTTCTTATATCTGCAATGGACCACATTTAAGGGGTGAAACAACCCCCCAAAGTTTGGCGATAATTCAGTTCTTATAATAATTTTCGTAGAAGCAGTGGAGGGATTTCGACGAAACTTGGCATAAACGTATTCCGTATAAGGACAGTGAAAACACAATATTGTCCAGCAATGTTATACCCCCCCAAGGGGGTGAACTACCCTTCAGGCGACATTTTTTTGTAATATCTAATAAACAAGCACTCCTACTTACGTTCCACTTACGCGATGTGCTTGCTCACAAAAAATGGAGAATCCGTGTTTTTTGCTTTTTACCAATAAACATTTACACATCGGTTGTAAACAATGAATGTAGGTGGTATACGGGTATATTCCGAGTAGCTTAATTGGGTTATATCGTGACCAATTCATTGTACATAAATCTTGTGAACGTGCTAATTCCTCAAAATGTCGTTGGTTTTCATAATATGCAATTATTTACGAATATCGCTAACTCTATTATCGTAAAAACAGTAAAAATCCAATTTTACCGTTTCACCAAGGAGATTGTATTACTAGTTGGAAACGGGTGATGACTGCGTCATCGGATCTGTTGCGAAACTATTTTAGTCTCTTAAACTTTTTTTTAAATTTATTTATAAATAATTGCATGCTATGAAAACCAAGGACATTTTGAGGAATAAGCACGTTCACAAGATTTATGTACAATGAATTGGTCACGATATAACCCAATAAAGCTACTCGGAATATACCCGTATACCACCTACATTCATTGTTTACAACCGATGTGTAAATGTTTATTGGCAAAAAGCAAAAAACACGTATTTCTTCATTTTTTGTGAGCAATCACATCGCGTAAGTGGAACTTAAGTAGGAGTGCTTGTTTAATAGATATTACAAAAAAATGTCGCCTGAAGGGTAGTTCACCCCCTTGGGGGGGTATAACATTGCTGGACAATATTGTGTTTTTACCGTCCTTATACAGAATACGTTTATACCAAGTTTCGTCGAAATCCCTCCATTGCTTCTACGAAAATTGTTATAAAAATCGAATTTTCGCCAAACTTTGGGAGGTTGTTTCACCCCTTAAATGTGGATCATTGCATATATTAAAAAAACACGTATCTCTTAGATTTTTGTGTTCTTCAAAATATATGAAAATCAATAAGCCCTGGGGCGGACACTTGGGAATATTTCCTTGTCAGTAGCTATTTCATTGCTTGTTTTTCCGATTATAACGGTGGTGGTTAGCCTCAGCTGCTACAATTTTTAATGGATCACGAATAGGAAGGTTGCGAGCTTTCCTAGAATCAACAATCTCCGGTAGAAGGCACTCATCATAGAAAGTCACGAGCGTTCTTTCCATTTTCTCCGCCCAAAAATGATCATCCCTTTCAATCTTATCCACCAGCATGCTTTCCGGTGTCCAAACAATGAAATATCACCATTGCCTTTGAGTAATGTGTAAAAGACCCTGCACTTGATACATGTAATTGTCAGTGTCTTTCAATTTACCAACATCACGTTCAAAGCGCATGAATTTAATTCTTTTTTTCTTTAATTGCGTAAATCAGTGTAAATTCCTTCGCCGCAGCTGGACATTTAACTTCGATGATAGAGTCTTCACTGATTAAACCATCGAGGGAAGCGGTTACAAACGGTTATTTTCTATCTATAATCAAACCGGAAGCTTCAACGGGAAGTCCGAAATCGGCGGAGAATGAATCGATAAGAATAGGTTCTTTTTCATTACCCCACTTTGTACTCTGAGTACCCACAAAACATGAGTAGCAAATGGACTCTGCTAAACTTGCGCAAGATGTAGTCGACCTTCTCTTGCAAATTCGACCAAAAATGGAAGTTGTTAGTCTATTACGAAGTTACTCCATCCACTCAACAGATGATCCCTGTCCATGTGTTTTCCGTTCAATGTCTTGTGCATCTTCAGTGTACAAAGCCTGCATAAAATTATTTTTATCGGTCATCAAGTCATCTGCTGTCATATCTGCTTGTTGTGGACATGCAGCATTTGGACCGTAGTCGTCGACAGCAGTTTGGCTTATCCATTTTTTTGAACCACATTTGACGGAGTGGTCCAGATCTCGTGATTTTCGAGATTTGCGAGCACGAACTTTTTTAGTGATGTATCTATTGGTCAAAACTCCTGTATTAGATCGTGTTTCACGAAGCAGCATTCCTTCGGAATTTATGTTTATAGCCGCAACGTTGCAGTGAGTTTCATACAAGCCACGTAGTGCAAAATTCACCCGTTTACCTCCTACGGCTTTTGCAACGTAGGAATTGTAAAGTTCGGCAAGATTGTTGACTACATCCCATATTAAACTCGATGCATTCGCTGCAACTTGATGAATTGCCGACTGGATTTCTTGAAAGATTCCAGTTTCTTTTAAATTTGGAACCATATTTATCTCACCAGGCTTAGGTACTCCATCACAAAAATACCCACGAGACTGACAATTTGTGTGCTGGTCGAAAACATGATAAAGTCCACTGACAATGTTTTGGCGCAATTCTACCGCGCATCGGTATCAGGGCAGATCTTGCCCCTTTCGATGTTTTATTGTTTTTATGACAGCATATCGTAAACGCTTTAGATTTGGCCTCAAGACATTGCGTTGCACAACACTATCGATTTTACAATTGAGACAAATAGTTTGTAGACGAGAAGAATAATTTCAAAGAATATGATTCCTGCACTCAATCTTTCCAACAAGTTGTGAGGAACCATACGGCAAAGCATTTATGAGTTTTCGATGAACGCTGCTGTCACCATCCCCGATTAATTTTGTGCATTCTAATCCGTGCATATCAACTCTATTACGAAAACCTTCGACAATCGCGTCCGACTCCATCGCAGTACTGGTTCCTGACCAATTTTTAAAACAATGACGCTCTTCGAAACCACGATGTTCAAGATTTCGAGATTTTCGTTCACAAAATGAACAATATTTATTAGGAATACCAATAAAAAGAATTATAATAGAAAATTTTGCCCCAACGTCTCGTGACTGGTCCCTCGGGAGCCTATAGCAAATTAAATACTTTTCAGATATTACAGCGACGGAAACCACGATCTGTCGTCAATTTCGAATTCGGCGCCGGTTGTCGGGTAAGATTTGAGTGTCGCCTACGAGCTCGCAGTCTAGTACCCGAAGCTATCGATTTCCCCTCTTGACACGTAGCGAGCCGATCGATCATAGAGAATCACTCTCGAATAACTTCTCAGATATATGTAGGCTGACTTTTCTTATCGCCTTAAGGTGAAATGCCCCCCTTCCCTTCCCTGCCACCATTCAAATCAGTCGATTCGATTACAACACTTTTTTTTAAGGGTATTGGACCAAACTGTCCGAAACTTTGACACATCACTCCTGATCATCTAAGAATTGTCCTGACACATTCAAAATTTGGATTTTTCAAAAAAATTTTTTAACTGAGTCCAGACCAGAACCAAAATGGCATCGAGCTCTCATATTTCAATCAATATACAATTATCGAAGGCTCTGATATGAGAATCGAAAGGGTCAGGGCAATTTTACGACAATTTAGAACACTCTGGTAATCGATAAACTCGCATTTGAACGGGATAAAGGCAAAAAAAATCTTGTATGCGTTTCTATGCGAAAACGATGGTAATACGAGGTCTCGGAGTGAAAATTTAATTGACCTGGAAATCACAGATGACGCAGGGGGTCCCTCTGCAGTCAGTTAGGGCCCCAGAACGCATGAATCCAGAGTATTTCTGGAGTTTTACTTCGATTTTTTGATATTTATTGTACGAAAACGACAGGTGGAGTATGCCATTTGGTACAATACCCAATATAATTCGACACAGCTGTCAATATAAAAACGAACGTTGGCAACATAAGCATTTAGAAAAATCTTCTTTATCGACGTCGATCAAGTTCCTCGACGTGTTTCACTTCACCTTAAATCTTTTTCTAAAAATATTTTTTTTAATGACATGTATTAAAATTATTTTACTTGATCTGTCGACATTCTCTCATGTCTGAGCGTCAGTTAGGGATGAAGTAGTATTTTATATGCAAACGAGTAATCCGCTGCATTTGCGAGATAGCCTCGCCATCTATCGGTGTCGTCGAAACTAAATTGAACAACGTTTTCAGTAGCGTTCGGTACATATTGGAAGTTGATTTAACTAAACCGCAATGGTAAGTGGTTATACTAGTAATATTGTTGCAGTTACTAAATGTAGAGTAAATAACAACATCTAGCGATGATAGTTAACAATGTTTAAAAGGTAACTTAACAATTCCAAAATGGTAAAAAACTTTACTATAAGTACTGTAACCATTACTATAAACTTCGTACAAAAACCTAAGGATGCTCAACTATTAAAAGATAGTTGCAGCTACCAATTTCTAGTAAATCAAGCAATAAATTGCATTCCTTTAACAATAATAGCTTAAACAGCGTCAAATTTTTCAATTGATCAGCTCTTTTACTCTCAGTGAAAAATTCAAGAAGCAATAAATCTTTTTAAATTTAATATTACAAGTGTATTTAAATTTGTATTCTATCTTGATGTAGGTACTTTCCCTAATGCCGATTTCTTCTTTATCACTTTATATTACACAATTATGAGAAATCATTTTTGGCACGGTAGATCACACATGGATCATAAGATGCGATTGAAATGTGACTATGAGCTAATAATAATCGCTCAATTTTGGAAGATTAGAGTTACAGGAAACTACGGGTGGAGTTCAAATTAGGCTTGGTAAATATTAGCACTGTGGCTGAGATCGACAGCTGTAAGTTGGAACGGAATCCGCGTAAAAATACGCGAAAAATTTCACGTCGCAGCACCAACCACCTTTAAAAGCAGGCTTGGTAGGTGGTAAGAAACCGCAAGGAGGAAGGCGGCAACGAAGACGAACGAGGCGAGAAGACCCGCCGAGAAACCAATGCAAAGTGAATAGCGAGATCGGTAATATTTATGCTCTCAGCTCGGTTCTTATTAATAGTCACAGCTGTGGAGAAAAAAACCCAGCAAGAGTGCACCGAGTCGCGTCGTAATTGGCTTAATGATGACGGAAATATAGATGGCTGCATCGCAAATTCACCGGACAACGACTATGCTTTAAAGAAAATACCACACTATTTTTATAATACAAATAACCCATTGATTTTCTAGAATAATACAGAATAATAAAGTACTTTGTTTGTTTTTCGGATAAATTATTTCAAAAAGTAAGAAATCCTGGATCCTTTACATTATGCTGCACATTTTCAACTACAAACATATTTAAATAAGATGTCCAAATCGAACGTCAGATTCGATATATTTAACTAAATAAAAATGACTTTCTAGTAGCTGAACCTCATTTTTTCATTTCAGAATTTCAATTGTCGTTGTCAAACAGCGAACATAGATATGCCATAACAACATTTCTTTGTTAGTATCAGCATCTACGTATCAACGTTTTGTTCTAGCTACATTATATAACTTCCGTTCCATTCATTTTCACTTATCAGTTTCATACTGATTTCTACTTGAAAATGTAATCGATTTTATAGAAAATACAAAGCATTCTAACCGTATCGGTGAATGTTTGGCGACATGATTTGAGCCACTCAGTGCACACATTGATTAACTCCATATAACAAAAAGTTGAGAAATGCGATGAAGTAATGTAGATTCCTTTTTTAAATTCCTATTATAATATAACTTCAAATATGTAATGTAGAATACATAAATACAGTTATAGTTTTCATCTAACGGTATATAAAATTAATAAGAAAGAATAGCCAAAACATAATCGTCTGCATTTTATATCGACAGATGTTTTTGCAGGTATTAAATTTCCTCCCCTATTTCTGTATGTCAAACCTTTTGTTCCGTTATGCTTTTGTAAATTTCGTGCCCATTTATCAGGATTACGACTTTTTTTCTTCCCAATCGATGCGTTTGTTGTGGAATTTGTACCGTTGCAATCAGATGAATCCGAGAAACACGATAAACGTCTTCTTGCCCCAGACTTTCTGCTGATAAATCGTATTGAAGAATCATCACTGCTTTCCACATCCACATTGTTATTAGTTTCACTCATCTTGATTATAACGGTATAATATTTAGTTCTTTAAAAACAATCAGGGTGTAATGTTGAAAAGACCAAAAAATATGTATTCCGTGTAATATTGGTGAAGTATACGGTAACATTCAGCGGGAGAGATCACTGTTATACGAACTACCGTCTGCATTGCGCTTCTTTCTATCTGTTTGCTGATGCGATTATATTACTCATATTGTTGAAAGGGGGAAAGCATCTTCGGCTGTTTAAAAAAAAAAGCGTCGATGTACGGCCGCAACAGATAATCCAATAATACTATACTGCTAGGTATTCCTCTACGATTTACATTAGAGTATGGAGTTAATCAAAATGGCATCTGAAATAAATTACGTATTATTCAATGCCCAAAACAATTTTGCCGTTTAATGGTGTTAATCTCTATTAATCAGAGAAGATATTATAAATATAAAAAGTTATGACTATACCAAGTGCTTTGACACCTAAATTTAAGATTTTTCCAAAAGTGGAGTTAGTCGATGTGTGCACTGAGCGGCTCATTTATCGGTTACTATTGAATTACCTTCCTTTTTTCCCTAACAGTTTAAGATGGTTAATGCCTAAGCCGAATTAACGAGTGATTCATGCCGCGTCGCGAGCGATCCCTAGTAGCATAGAATAATTTGTAAATAGTTTCCTATTTTCTTTGATGAATATCTCAAGCGACAAATTTTTTAAGATATCTCGTTAATCTAATCTCTTCATTGGAAGATATCTAAAATATTTGTTGAAAATCTCAATGAGATATATAGGTTTACTAATTTATAAACATACATCAAAATTATATTTTTTAATTTATAGATATATAACAATCAACCTTTTATTTAAAAGTGTATAATAAATGTATAACGATTCACTTTTCAGATACGAAAATCATAATTTTAGTACAACCTTATATATTAAAAGTGCATGAATTTTATGAATATTATTTAAAGATAATTCATTTGAATGTGCGCAATTTCTTAGTGTAACTACATTCTTGTAAGTCTGTGAAAGCTGAATATAAACTATTAACATGAATATAAACTATCAATTCAACGTTTTCCAATAGTTTAGATTTCTGTACAGGTTATCTAGACTTTCATATGTACTGAAAATATAGGCGTGAAAAAGATTTGCATATATATTCGCGGGATATTTTTATTATGCATGCCGTAGATAATGTAAGTTTTCTATACTTATGTCCTAATTTGTACGTCCACTATAAGTATATTGTACTTCATACGGTGCCTGGTAATACATCATAATTTACACAGTGGTAAAAAATCATGATGCATGGTCACCAGCCAAAGAGGAAGTAAATAAAAAATCTGAGTATGGACGAAATTAACAGTTTTATCAAGTTGGAATTTAGATATGAACATTAAGTATGTATAAAAAATATTAGGTTACGTGAGGTGTCTTTTTATTTTTCTAAACGTATTTTCAACGATGTTATTTAACCTTTGACAGATGTCTACTAGAACTATTATATATTTTGTGTGCGTAAAGAAATAAGTAGATATTTGTAGATCAATTGTGGATATATCATTTTCATCTACAGTAGACATAGATATTTATATATATATCCTCCAGATATTTTTTTAGGTCGATGATAGACGATATACATTTGCTGCACCTATAGACCTAATTTAAACGATTAATTCACGTATATTCCACTTCATGGGTTTCCTGGGCGATGACTGATTATTTTATTAATCGATTAATAAAATAAATGTATCCCTCCTTACATTACCAATTGCTCAAGTAATAAAAAAATTTCCGCCTCGGATTACCGATAAATCGATTAATAATAAAGTGTACCTCCCCGATTACCAGTTACTTGAATAATAAAAAAGTACTGCCTCTAATTATTACTGAGTAATCGAGTAATCAGGAAATGTCTCCTTCTGATTACTCATTAATCGAGTAATCAGAACGTGTCGTATTCTGATTACTGATTAATCGAGTAATAACAACATGTCTCCTGAATTCTAATTAATCGAATCATTTTAAAATTGTTTCGTTTGATTACTGAAAGCGATTTGAGCTATTTTTGCAAATAATTAAGGAAACATCAATATATTGGGCTTAGTAATCGTACTCCAAAAGTGTTTTTATTGTACGGATATCTATAATGCACTGAATGTTTCTAAAATACAAGTGTAATGAGGCACAATGGAGACAACATAATGAGACATGAAATACGAAACGGAAGAGTATTTGGCGAAGTTTGGATACATCGAAGGTGCCTTCTGTATCGATTGTTCTGAAGAATGCAGAAATTGAAGAGTTCCGTCGTGCTAACAGAGTTCTCTCATACCGTCAGAGAAACATTGGTAGAAACCGCTTTTAGCGACAGTAGAGGTTTCAGAGAGGTCGGCGGATGGTACAAATGCGTCCTGGATTAGTGCTGCCACGACTTGATTTGCCGCAACTCCGTGGATTTAGCAGCTTTCGAGATGGTAAAGCAGATCAGTCTCGTACAAATGATCATGTTTGAAATCTGGGGTGTACCATTTGAGTTTACTATCGTAAGGTACCTACATATGGCATTCAATTCAAGTTCTATTTCAGGACGGATAATTCAGCCGCTCAGAGCACACATCGACTAACTCCACTTTTTGAAAAATCTTAAATTTAGGTGTCGAAGCACTCGGTATGGTCATAACTTTTTATATTTATAATATTTTTCCTGATNTATTATAATAGGAATTTTAAAAAAGAATCTACATTACTTCATCGCATTTCTCAACTTTTTGTTTTATGGAGTTAATCAATGTGTGCACTGAGCGGCTCAATTAGTACCTTCTTAATTTATCGTTTTCTAAATTTTAACTGATGTTATCCATATCATCAACTGCTTGCCATGCTTGATTTGGCAAAAATAATTGATT
This sequence comes from Orussus abietinus, assembly GCF_000612105.2. NCBI lineage: Eukaryota > Metazoa > Arthropoda > Insecta > Hymenoptera > Orussidae > Orussus > Orussus abietinus. Next base: position 4,496 of record NW_019394767.1, on the reverse strand, counting down.
TCCATATTTTATGGAGAAAAACGATTTTAATTATTTTTCTAACTGAAAAAGGAAGGAATAATGTATTTGACGATATGTTTTTACACCTTAGGTGTTTTTGACAAGATTATCTGTTATACTATAAATGCGACAAAGCAATGTAAATTCGAAGGGGGAAAAGAGATCGAATTAAATATGCGTATATTTCCACACGCTCCGATTACGAGTACACGTTGTATGATAGCAGCCAATTGTTCTTTTAGGCGGGAAGACGTTGCATCGTGTAATACTGCAATTGCTATATCTAGTCAGTTATAATGAGTTGTAACGTTGTATATAGATTTTTACGTGGTTTAATAAGTATTTTGTCGATTTTTTTAGCTAAAACATACATGTTTAAAGTTTATTCACCAAATATTTGAAGTTTATTCATAAAAATAAACTTTAACATATCCCCTAATCTCAGACGTTTAACATGTCGACATTATTTAGTGGTGCTTCTGTTTTAAGCTATAGTTTTCATTTTAAAGAGAAAATAAATATTTTAAAGAGGAAATGAATATTTTTCGCCAAAAGGAATTAAAAAAAGAATAGAGAGAGAAATGCCACATACGAGCGACCTGATTTCGGATTTGGCAAAAAGAAACTGTACAAACTTTTGGTGCCCCGAAGATTGTTTCTAAAGAAACCATTGAGGTGAGGTAAAATATATTAAACGTCTACTTACTGTCTATAAGCAGTGCACAAAATGTCCACGATAACATTTTTAAATTGTTCTTGTTGTTTGACGATACGAAGGAACGGTTTGTTAACATAAAAACGAAAATGTGGAATAACTGAAATCTTCAACTCATCTCCCCATAAATTTATGGCAGAAAAGAAACAAGAAAAAGTTAAAAACCAACGAAAAACTTTAAAATAAAATTTAAACAGATTGATAAACCAAAAAAGTCAAGGAAAGTCACACAGACTACCTATATAGTATGCTTAGACAATGAAAAAGACTGAATTCAATAGAGTAATTGTCATGAATAGACTCAGGAGGGTTCTGCCGATATTCTAGAGTAATCGAACAATCACATTTTTAATAGATGCAAAACGTTTTAAGTCTGGCAGACGTTACATCCCATATTGTTCTAACGTCTGGTACTAGGTGTCACTTCCATGTAAGTTTTTCGAACTAAACGCGGTCGCATACACATGGGAATGCATTTAGAAATGGAGCGTCAATAGCCCATCCGCGTTAATTATTAGTATAAACTTAATCTTTTATAATCGCTCGAGTCAAGGCCCACTCGAGGTCCTTCCCACGTGAACCAAAGGACCCGAGCCATCCTCGAAAGAGGGGCAATAAAACTTGAGTCCAAGCATTCTCAAAGGGTCTCTTTTCGAGGGTTTTCGCCGAAGGTACGAGACGACGTCTGGCGAACAGATTTTTTAACTTTCTAAAAATTCCGAAGCCCGCTTCTGGCGACCAGACGTCACTCGAGGGTTTTTTCCGCGAATCCGCAACCTACGTGACCGGCCGTTTTGCGGGTGCCTTCGAGGGCGGAAACCCTTCGGGAATTTTTCTCTGCCAATGAGAATGCTCGACTCAAGGTCCGACTTCCTCCCTCCACCGAGTTGGAGGGAGAACTATGCTTTCGGATACTTTTTAAGACATTTTGTAAAAAGCAGATACCAACCGAAAGTTGCCGAGACAACATCGGATCTCAAAAACGTTGCCGAGTCAACGTCCAAAAAGCCCAGTTGCCGAGCCAACTGAGAACTTGAACATTTCGTTGCCGAGTCAACGCAAGCGCAAAGACCAGTTGCCGAGTCAACTGATCAACGTCGTAAAATCACGCACCTTCTCTTGTCCGTAAAGGAAATATAATTTATTGTGTTACTAAAATCCGGAATATTTTCATTCAAAACGCGAAACCAGCTGCTGGCGGTTAATTCCCTCTTCAGCAAAACACTATTCGAGCCCGTCTTCCCCAGCCCGAGGATTTACGACCCTCGGGGATTGACTGACAATCGCGGGCTGGTTTAGTGTCGCAGAACAAGAAAAGAGGCACGATTGTGCGAAAGGAGTTTCAATACTTTATTCACGATCTGTTGGTACACTTGATCTTTTTCATGATTAGGTTCGATACGGACTGCCTATCCTCTTTTTCGGCAATCGAGTAATATCGCCGCTCCCCACCCACAGGACCTTGTCCCACCCAACTGTGTTCGATACATTTGAATCGCGAGCTCTTACATCAAGAAACTCGGTAGAGTTTCGAGGCAAATATACTTCTGCGAGAAACTCGTAGTGTCGAATGATAAGCGAAACGCGCTTTGCGCGTTTGAGCCTCAGCGAAACGCTACCGAGTACTTAAGGGCGCTCACCACTCCAGCGATGTTGTAGGGCCTCACGGGGACAACGATTCCGAACGTATTTCTAAACCGATCGAGCTTAACGAGTGCTCATATCGAAGATGAAATGTCGACCTGTGTTTATATAGGAGCGATTTTCGATAAGTGGTCATTTTCATATAAAAAAGTGCAACGACATAATTTCAATGCCCTTTTAACTAGGAAGGAGGTGCTTGATCAAAAATCGCTTCCATATAAACACACGATAACATTTTATCTTTAAAACGAGCACTCGTTGAGCTCGATCGGTTGAGAAATATGCTCAAAATCGGTGTCCCCGTGGAGCACCTTTTTCAGGATTTTCGAGTTTCTCGGGAGGATTTTGGACATTCCTTAACAACCGTTGCCGATTCTAGGCGGAGCGTCCAACTGACGTGTGCGTGCGGCCGAGTGTCACACACGTTTCGGCGCCTAATCCAGAGGCGTCTAGCTGTTGTGTGAGTCCTATACGTGCAAAATATGCACACATTTTTCGCCCGTTGCTAAACACCGCCCATTATGCGACGCGTCTCCCTCATCCGAGCGAGAAAGTACATTTTGGTTACCTCCCACCGAATTCGATGCTAATGTCATCTAGCGGTGGAAGTCATCGTCCCCACTTTGGTGGTGAACGCCGTTAAAGATGAAATGTTGACCTATGTTTGTATGGGAGCGACTTTCGATAAGTGGTCACTTTCATATAAAAAAGTGCTACGACATAATTTGTATGATCTTTTAACTATGAAGGAGTTCCGCTATCGAATATCGCTCCCATATGAACACACGTCAATGTTTTATCTTTAAAACGAGCACTCGTTGAGCTTGATCGGTTGAGACATACGCTCAAAATCGTTGTCCCCGTGGAGCACCTTTTTCAGGATTTTCGAGTTTCTCGCGAGGAATTTGGGCATTCCTTGGCAACCGTTGCCGACTCTAGGCGGAGCCACTCCCACCGAATTCGATGCTAGTGCCATCTAGCGGTGGAAGTCATCGTCCCCACTTTGGTGCTGAACGCTGTTAAAAGGAGAAAGAAGTAGAAATGGTTTCATTAGTCGGATCAACACTCGACAACTTCACTTTCTCCGTTTTCCGGATTTCCAGCGACCCTTGTATGATGAGAAGTTCGATTGCTGATCGGCCAACTGCTCCGACGAGACTCGTAATCGAGACTCATTTTCCCGACAATTCTCGACAGTCAATCGACCCCTTCGCGCAGTTCCGTCATTTTTATTCCCTAGATTAAAGTGATCGACCGACTATTTGAGTTCTTTCCTGCGTTCCTCCATTCCACATTGGTTTTTTAGCCAATTAATTGTTTCCAATCATTCTTTCTTGCGGTTTATTGCAACCCTCTTAAGAAGGAAAATCTTGAAAAAGTACCTAGGGTAAAGATGGGTAAATTGTACCGGGTTTACAAAAATGTCAATAGAAACGTTTTTGGCACGGTATTTTAGTAAACGAATTCATATTTCAGTTATCCGTGAAATTCTGCAAGCAATGTACACACATAAAAGTACATAAATACCGTTCAATACGGTAGACATTTAAATGTTACATTATATTTTGCCACACATAATGTACATATACATCTATTGTAAAACATATAAGCCTTCAGAATCTTGTCTGCAAAAGTAATTGTAAGCAATGTGTTCTACTTTATCTAACGGGAACAAGAAAATTAAATGCGAAATATAACTTTAATTTAAAAGTATAATTTATATAAAGGAAAAATAACAAACTCTATTTAAATCTGAAAGGACGCCGGTAAGGCTGCTACACAGCAAACAGTTGAACGCAGCCCTCCAGCGTCCTTGCCAATATGCGTCTCGCTAGGGAATGTGATTAATTGGCTGTGCTTCACTTAATTATTACAGGAAATTTCTGCGCTGTAGGAAAAAGTAGTACAGGTCTTTTCGACTCCTTTTTCAACAGGGATAGCGCTGTATAAACCTTGACTATGAGATCTGTTACACCCTGTACAGACCCTAACCTAGTAGTACAATATTTGTCTTAAATTTTCTATATGTTTAACCAATATCGTACATTTTGTAAATGTTTAACAGACATTTGAAATATTTGCAAACTATTTACTTTACAATATTATTTTGATAATATTTGTATAATGTTATCTCCAC